>NW_026454218.1:0-11167 GCF_943734635.1 Anopheles cruzii
CCGCCGCCGCCGCCCGAGGGTCAGAGGTTTGGTCAGATAACGGGGTTGCCATTAAAAGTCCGTCCGGGGACGGCCACGTAACGCAATCGTAAAATCGGCTATCCGGGCTCCCCGGCAGGGAAGAATCGGCAGTAAAATTTCAAATCTCCCCCGCCACCGCCACCGCCACCGAACGCCTTGCTCCTGCCACTTGGACAGCTTCTGGTTAGGTTTTTTTCTTTCTGTTTTCTTTTGGGTGGTTGTGGTTGGTCTCGGGGTTGGTCTCTTTGCTCCGTGCTGCTGCTGCTGCTGCTGCTGGTCAGGTTGATGCGTTGGAGCGGGAGCTTCAGACGACCCGCCGCTCCGCCGCTCCGCCGCTCCGCCGCTCCGCCGCCCCGAACCGAAGTCGAAGGTCGAGGGCCGGAAGAGAACTCGGCAACCTCGTCGAAACTGTGGGTTTTATGTACGTTCGTTCGGCATATAAAACCATATAACCATCCGGCCGGAGCGGGGGCAGGATGTCCGATTTTTGATAATCGTCTTTGGCGTACCACAAATCCCCCGCTCGCCTCGCCTCCGGCCTGCCGTCGTCGTTCGCCGCCAGGACGACACTTTGGCTTATGAAAAATGTCACGCTTTTAACGCTGACTGATGATGACACTTGGCTGCACACTCGTCCTGGGTCGCCCCAACAGGACAGGAACCCAGGACGAGTGTGTGTGTGTGTGAGTGTGTAATATTATTCATTCGGGTTTGGCACCGGTACGGCACACTTCAAGGTGAAGGATCCGCCAGGAATCGCCAAGTGTGTCTCTCGTTTGCACCGTGGCACCACTTGAGCCGGCTTCCTCCTCCGACCGCCAACGTCGCCCGTTGGCGGACCTGTTGAGTAATGTCCACCCCGGGTGGGGGGGAATTCGAGACAATGGACGGTACACGGCGGTCCTCGCCGGCGTACGCGATGGCTCCGGCTTTATGCTCCGCTGTCACACCATCCACACCAACAGCCACCCAACCCCCCCCCCCCCCCGCCCACCCCCCACCCGCCACCTCTTGCTGAGGAGCCGAGGTCTGGGAACCCAGGGGGTGGGTATGAGTTGAGTCAGGACTCAAAACCGACTCCCGAGCCGAGACTCTCTGTGGGACGCTCTCGGGCCTTTTACCCGCGCGAGGGGATTTTAATTTAGTTTGCGCCCAACAACATACCGCACCGCGTGCGTGTATGTGTGTGTGTGTCCGCATCATGCCATTTCTAATGATATGTGTTGCCCAAGAAATCGGCAACCCGCGGGTAGCCCAGCGCGGGTGAAGAAAAATCACAACATTTTAGCGCTCGCGCGCTCGAGCGAGACAAAGACAGCGATTTATCACACATCTTTTCGTCCGTCCGCGGTCCTGGGGGCGGGGGCCGGGGGGGGGGGTCCGCGCACCCTGTCCACCTTGGTGTCAGGGTGGTGTCGTAATGTAACGTGTGGCTGGCGCGCCCCAACCTGGCGCGAGCGCGCCGAAACTTCCGAGAAGCGCCCAACCATCCTGCGGGTATCCTGCGAGCGGGTCAGACGCGGGAGGTGGAATCACTTACAACACTCCACGCCCACCACATGGCGGCGGCGACGACGGCAGCGGCGGCCGTGGTCGATGGGCCGGGCCCGGTACGATGTGATGTAGTTTCAATAAAGTATTCACAATTATCCTCGTTTATGGCGCTTCCTTCCATGTGAAAGCGTTGATTGGTGGTGAGGGGGTAAGGAGGGGGGAGCTGAGGTTGGACCGAAGGGACCGCTAAAGACTCCGGTCTGTGGAAACCCGGCGGAAAACCGACTTTGCAGAGTCCGGTGGGGATCCTCCGACGTCGACGTCGAAAAGTGCACACTCCAGGACTCTCTCTCTCTCGCGCGCGCTGGTTCGTGCTATCGCAGCACCGTATCCTAGAACACTACTGTGCTCAGGACTGCATTCTATTGGAAAGGAAGCACACACACGCTCGTTTGGTTGCTCGAAGCTCGATTTCTGTTGCGTGATATGTTAAAGGAACATTAAAATTAGACGAAGCAAAAAAGACCTCGGAACTCAGACATGTTTAAACTACCACCCCCGCGCGCACACACACAATCCTGAAGGGCACGGAAGGACCTACTCACTCGACGTAGGAGACGTTCCGGGCGGGGCCCATAAAACTGTCTACACACACGCGCGAACAAAACCAAAGACAAAACCAGGCCCATAAAACTGTCTACCTTTAGCCCCAGAGAGAGAGAGAGAGAGAGAGAGAGAGAGAGCGAGAGCGGCAGAGAACCGGCACAATCGTTATCCTTGGCCAGCGAGTCTGATTGAGTGCCGGCCGCGCCCCGCACACATTTACATAAACTACATATTTTAGCATCAGTTTTATTGCTGGAAAATTTAAATTTAATCATGCTTTAATTTGTTCCCCCCCAGAAAACTCTGGCACTCCTCGGCTTGGGATCTCCATCCACTTGGGAGCTATTATAACTACCAGTAGCTCGTGAACCGAGTGCAGTCAGTCTGCGCCCCGGGGTCCTGGGTTTTAAAACACATCTTCAATTAAAAACACTTAAGTACCTGGCTTTGGCATTCTCGGACGCAGATCGCGAACGCCCACTCGACACTCGACTGCATGCTGGGCCCAAAACTCCTGTTCCGTGGGCCGGGCGAGATAGTTTCCAAAAATGCTCTCTTGGAAACCTGGGCTCTCTGGGTCGATGCCGCAACTCTTGGAAGCCGAAGCCCGCTCCCCACAGGTGTGCCCAGCCCAACCCAGGTAGTGGGATTCTTGACAGATTTACACCCTTTCACCACCCCCAGCACTTTCTGGCCCGAAGCGAAGACGGGCGTTCCGTGGTGGCCGCCGACAAAGGCGGCCTAATTAACAATTCCATTATCGCCAATTAGCATGGCTGATGAGTTCCGCAGTCCAGTCTTCCTGGGCGGAGAAGTCCACCAGGTCCACTGGTGGTCCCTGGCTTGGCCACAAGACCTGGCTGGCCGTGGGTGGGTTGCGCGCGGGGATTCCAAGGCGTCTTCTGCAGCATCTGGATTGGGAATTCATCAATCCCAGGTCCAACGTCCCGACTCCCAAGCAGCACACTCCCGACTCAGACTCTGACTCTAGTCTGCCTAGGTCCGCCTGTCCGGCAGGTCCGCGGCTGCGTCTGGCTGCGTCTGGCTGCCCTGGCCGGACACCCGCCATCCCGCACTAGTCGAGCGCCATCTGGCGGTGGTTCCAGGGTGGAGTGTGTTAATTGCGTAGCAAGCAATGTGGGGGCCAACCAGGTCCATCCCCAACTAATGGTGTGTGGGGATGGGGGCAGGAGTGGGACTAGGCTGGGTAGGCGGTGGGAGTGGGGCCTAGAAATGCATCTTTTCACACATAATCGCCCCGTCCCACAGGGCCCAGGGTTCGTTCCTTCGGAGTCCACTCGGAACGCGGAACGTACCGACAGCATCGTCCATTACTATATGCACACACACACACACACACACACGCCCGCGCGTACGCTGCCCGTATTAATTTAGCACCACCCGCCCCGTCCCGTCCCCCCGGTCGCCATCACCGAACGCCGTCGCGGGGTTCGCCGTAATTAATGCCTCCGACATGACAGGTTTTTGATTTACAACTTGGTCTCGGCAATCGACACGGCGCGCGCGTCGCCATAAAGCACCCGCGTCCCCTCCCTTCCCGTGTATGCGTGCGTGTGTGTGTGTGTGTGCTGACAGGACAAAGCCTAACAGGCGGGTCGGACGGGCGCAGCAGACTATCGATATGGCGACGGCGCTCGGACCAACGAAAGGTCCGACGATTCGATGCCGCCGGACACAATGGCACAATTGACTTTGATTGTTTTTTTTTGGCTCACCAAAACATACGCACACACACACACGTACGTATGTACGTGTTTTGGTTCAATCACATTAAAGCGATCCAAGCCACCATGCCAAGAAGTTGTCGCGCGCGAATGGCCATCCGTCGTAGGTCCAACTCTCGAACTCCAACTCCGGGAACAAATCACGTCCGGATTGGGCGGCAGGCTGGTGGGCGGCCGGGTGTGGGGAGCATTTAATTAATCACTGCCTACTCATCTGCCAGCCAGCCAGCCAGCCTACCCCACCGTACCCCCGCGAACACGCAAGGATCAGCTCGGCCATTGCCATTTTTCCAGTTCCATCCGGTTGGGAGCCTCTCGCTCTCTCTCTCTCTCTGCCTAGCGCATTTTGGGTTCATTGTTTCGTGTGGCGCGAAACGTGGTCCAGGTCCAGGGGAATCCTTTTTGTCGTCGCGCTCATAATGCGCGCCCCCCCCACCCCGTCCTGGGCTGGGCGCCTGGTCATCTCCTCGCAACTTCGCTCTCTGTATCTCTTAATCCACCAAATAAATTCCACACATCATTAATAAATGTCGTCCGGCCCACGACGGGGCGGGGTGGGGAGGGGGCCACGGTTTTTTTCTTTCCTTCTCTAGCCCTAGCCCTAGCCCTAGCCGCCGCCGCCTATGGTAACGCTCCACGTACCGTGAAGATGAAGATGGATGGAAGCAACACCGTCGAGGAGGCAATTAATTTATGGAAAAGTCATTAGAAATAAAAATGTTAGTGTCCGGGCACCGCTCTCTCTCTCGCTCTGTGTGTGATGGTGGAGGGTGTGCGTGGGTGGTCCACTCGGTCGCGGAAGGATACCACATTTCGGGATCATTTCGGGGACACGAAGGGAGCCATAGAAGCCCCCCGGCCCAGGACTTGCCCCGGCCATATGGGACAAAGAAACCGATGGCTTCGTAGTTTCGACGAGGAGTGGGTGGTGGTGGGGGTAAGGACCGTCAAAAATCGAGACACAAAAGCGCGTTCGTTGGACTTCGTCCACGTCGTCGTCGCCGTTGGGAATCCTGGGTTTGGCGGGGAAAAGCGTCGGGAAAGCGACAAATAGCGTGTCGCGTCTCTCTCTCTCACCGTCCCGTCGCCACCGGACACTTGCAGTGACAATTGTTCGTTCGACCTCAGCGACATCAAGGGCACGGCTAGGGCTCGCAGTTTAATCCTTTTTGGTTTGGCGTCCTGCGGGCTGCACCGGCACCAGCAGCAACCCTGCCCTTGAAAGCGAAGTCCAGCACCAGGAGCAGGCTTTCTCAGGCGGATCAATCATCGGGCTGAACGAATCGAACGGCGCGGGCGCCTCCACGCCCCCGTGGAAGGATCCTGGTCTAGAAGGAGGTTGGCTAATAAGCGTAAAATTAGATTCCAACCAACCTTGGGTGGGCTTGCGGTGGAAGCAGCCCAACGATGTTGCTGCTTCCGGTTCTTCCTTTCGTTTTCGGTTTCCGCCGCCGCTGCGTTTGCTCATTTGAATCGTTGTGAGCGATTTACGTTTCGTAATCAAAGTTGAAACTCAAATCTTGAGTTTCAATCACTTCGAAATACTCGCCAACTCCTGCCGAGTCCTGGCCAAGGACGCCAAGAGCTCCCGGACGACGGGCTGTGAGGGATTCGGCCGATCACCAGGAACCGTTTGCCCGTGGTTTGGGGACGGCCGATAAGCTGCTACCACCAGGCGCTCAGCGCTGCTGCTGCTGCTGCTCCCTCTGTAACCCATGGTCTCTAATCTTATCAACTCTAATTCCCCCCACCACCTCCCCCTGTGCCACAAAACGTCAGCGAGACAAGCGAGAACGAGTGACGGCTTCCGGGCGGATTACAAGATTCGTTTTGTTTTGTTCCGTTGCGATCCGCTTTTTTTTTTCCTCCGGTGGCTGAATTTTACAACAACCTTTTCTCGGCAACTTCGGCTTACGGGATTTACCGGTAGGCCGGAAGGCGGGCCGATCCGAAAAGCAACTTAGCACCTAATGCTCGCGCGTAATTTTAAATTATGTTGCCGAACAGACGAACAAAAATGGACCCCGGTGGAAAATAACAATACAGATTTGCATGACTAATAACGGCGGCGGCGGCGGCGGCCACGTCAGCAATTGGATATCTCCCGCCGGGCGCCCGAGGATGCGCGTCCTGCTGGGGAGCGCTCGCTAGAAACGGGCGCCCCGCGCCCCGCGGGAACGCTAATAGCAAAAAACAGAAATGATAATAAAAAAGGAATGCTAAATGAATAAGAAAGTGACACAAGAGTAGCGCTCGGAGTAGTATAGCGGAGGTGATGCTCCGGGCGTTAGGTTAATCGTTAGCGACGCCCGCGTCACGCGCACTAGCGCCGGGCCCACCTCCTAAGTCCAATAAGTCTGTTCAATAAGTTCGTATGGTCGAAGGGAAAAACACATTTTTATGGTTTGAAATACACTGTATTATTCATCAGAGCCTTTCTGAACATCAATACACTTGTTTCGAGGAGATAAATTCCGTCCCTGAAGTGAGATTTTGGAAGGTCTTTAAAATACGCTTCCACAGCTGCTATGACGTCATCATTTAATGAAAACTGCTTTTCACGCATGATTTTTTTTATCTGAAAATTGATAGAAGTCGCTAAGGGCCAAATCTGGTGAATAGGGTGGATACTCCAACAATTCGTGTTTTATGCCGTGGATTTTTCTCATTTTTTGCTCTTGTGACCTGCTGCATTGTTCCAGTTTTAGCGAATGCAGTTCCAATTTTGCAAACAGCTTCCAGGAACCCAAAACTTCAGTCAAAATATTGGTTATAGTGCTCAATGAGTTGGCTAGGTCTTGTACTTAATTTCTATCAGTGATTGGACGATTTTCGAAATCGATATCCTGTATTGTTTTACGATTTCAGGTGTTGTGTCTGTTTTTTGAAGCCTTTCCTTGAAGGCTACTACGACCACGTTTAAACTTCTAAGGTTTCTAAACCCCTCTTTTAAAAGGCGAAGAAGGCGAAGAGTCCTCTCATACTTTCAACATTGATTTATAAATTTCCTTTGCTTTTAAGCCTTCCAAATTTATAAGTTCCGTCTAAGTCTCGTCCAAGTTGTCAGTTTCGCAATTTCGCCGAAGAAGCCGAAGTGGCCAACATTTCTCAGTACGCGTACGCCATCGACCAAAATCAATTACACCTCTTCATGGGATGTACTGTCTCAGACCGCTATGTCGAGTTCTACAACTCCCTCCCGTCAAGAACTTACTTTTTCGCTTACGTCAGCGGATATTCATCTAGCATATTCAGCATAGTTCTAATTCATCTAGCGAATAACACCAATAGCTGGGCATGGTATTATCATTATAATGTGACGTATCAGGAATTGGTGAAACGTCCGAAAACCCCCAATTGGGATGCGCCGTCTAGTCAAGTTTATATCGGTCAAGTCTTACTAGTTAACGCTAAGTTTGCGGGTGACAAATAAAATCAACCGACATCAACCGAGATGTGGCCGATTGCAAACGATTGGCTGGCTGGCTGGCGCCTACATCAAACGTGTGCCAAACAACGCCGGTCCCATGGGACCTGGCTCGCAGCTCGCAGGGACGAAAAAAGGGCAAGCCCCGGGGCAGGGCCCGGACCACAAAAAAACGGACAGAGCCGCCTGGACCTGGGCCTGGCGCTTGGTTTTTTTTCTCGGCAATTTCTTGTTCTTGTCCCGGGCTCCCTTCTTAATCCAACGGTTAAAAAGGGGTGTGAAATTGGAAACCTTTCACATGCGCGCCATCCTTTCAATGATTTATCAGTGTGATTAACGCCCCCACGCGGACAAAGAAGACAAGACAAGCAAGAAAATTGAGTCTGCCAAGTGCCCCCCCCCCGCCCCTCCGTAAGCCGTTCCTTCGACTCGTGTCTGGCCCGGTTTTTTTGCTCCTACGTTCCCTGCGCTGCGGGCTGCTAATTTTCGACGGCTCAACACATCCGTGTTCCGTGGCTTCCATTGGCACCTTGGGCCATTGGCCACTTGGCCAGAAAGGGCACCACCGCGGACGTGTCCTAAAGTACACAATAATATGATTAATTATTTCTTCTTCTTAGCGGGCGAAGAAAAAAAACCAACGAGAAAAAAAAGGAAGACACAGGCCGTGCAAGGTCGGTCGGTCGGGAGGGCGAATAATTACTCAGCGGACCACGCCACGACATCAATTATGGAGCATATTTGGCTTCCCTTTTTTTTCTTTTTTCTTTTTTTTTATTTCATCGCAAAGGATTTGCGTTGCGTTGCGTTGCGTTGCGGGACGGGTCGCTCGCTTTGTCCCTAACGCCTTACGAACGAAAAAAAGGGCGCACACGGAAGCCGTGGCCGCCTAATTGTTATTCTGCAAAGGTTCTGACGATGTTCCGAATGAAAATGACTCGATAATCCGTTCCAAAATCTTAAATTAGCCATTTCCCTCTCGGTGCTGCTTCTGCTTTGTGTATCCGACAACACCGATTAAGACCATGCGAGAGGCTCAGGCTTCAGGCAAATCACTTTCGGTAGAAGGATCTGAAGGAAGGAACAAATGATTCTTTCATGGCCAACAGTTTAGGCGAAAGTCGCTGGGTGACAGATCAGGCGAATGCGTAAGGTTGGTAGGTTCTTTTTTGCAGTTTTAATTGCGCCTTTCGAATGTGTTACAAAGGAGCCCAATTCTGAATCAGCTCGGTTTTGTGGACGCCCAGACCTCTTCCAACCGTCTTCCCAAGTCCGCACGATTCTCTTGAAACCGTTTATATCACACACCCACACAAACTGTTGCTCCACTCATCCCTCTCATCACCGTAAACTTGTTGTAAAGCATGTCCCACTGAACCGGGAACAATTGAATTCGTTCTATCTCGGGGTTGGTTTGACTTAGGAAACATGTCAACGTGTCACAATGATGGTATTTTATTGTACTTTAAGAGAAAAATTTCATAAATTTATTTTAATGGTCGTCGGACGAAATCGCAAACTTTCTGTAGATTGCGCGCCATCATTTTCTGCACAATCTTCTGGTTCACCTCAGCGGCTAATTTGTTTCAATTTCTCCTGTTTGGATGCTTCCATGCAAGGAAAAAAACACTAGCTTTTTCATAGACAGATCCTCTGGACAGTACTTCTGCTGGCACGATAAGTTTTTGCGCAATATCTCGAACCGCGGATCCAGGATTTGGCCTAATTGATCTCAAAATCTTCCAGATGAGCCGCCGGTCGTATGTTCCACTACGACACCTACTTTGAATCTTTTGGTCTACGGTATTGCGTTCCCGGAAACGGCGGAGAACACCCTAGTACAGTTGATTTTGCGAATTTTATTGTTTTTTTCGATTTCAAAAGCAAAGCAGGTTTTGCAAATGTTTAAAGACATAACTGTCAAAACATTTGAAATCCGACCAGACCAGAGGTGCTGCTAGAAGACCCGACAACTTTTCCCGATTCTAAGTGGACCAGGCTTTAACAAACTATAGGTCACCAAGTACCAAGTTTAATATAACATTAGAACCAACCATCAAATTAGGAGATCATTGAAACTCCTTGAAAGATCCCATCCCGGAAAGGCTCCGGCCGGACATTCGGTAGGAAGGCTCAGGTCCGGGCCCCTCTCGTGAAGGCCCTTTCTTCGGCGCACGTCCAGGACCGCACTCCGCACACACGGCGGCGCCCGGGTGCAAACGGTCACCGTTTGCCGTTCTCACGGAGATTCGTCCTTTCGCACGGGGTGGACAGGTAGCGGACGCAAGGCGCAGAAAACGTGACAAATTTGGGCCTTAATGGTCAGCTTCCGGCAAGCCATTTGCGACCCGGGGTCCGGGGTCCCCGGGACGTGTGGCCGATAATCGATGTTTGGTTTGTAATTTACGCCCGGCCCGTCCCGACCCGTCCCGACCCGTCCCGACCCGTCCCGTCGTGCGTGAAGTGGTTCGGGTGGGCTTTCTCTTTCTCTCTCTCTCTCTCGCTCTCTCTCGCTCCGGCCCTCAGCTGGCCCTCAGCGTGTGTGCGCGATAATTGAGTAAGGGGTGTGTGCACATGAAACTGAGCGGGCGCAAATGTGCCAGGCTCCGCATCCCGAGGGAGGGTCCTTCCCGTCCAGCTAGCGGGCCCGCGGGCTGGCAACAATAACTCCTGCGAGCAGACCGTCAGAGACCTGGGAATCGGCGGGCTCTGGGGGGCCGGGGGCGCTTTTGGAAAATTGCTCATCGTCTCTACCGCCGACGATTGGGTAGCAAATTGTGCATTTTTTCTGCTTCTTCTTCCACCCCGCCCAGGCCACATCTTTGATCCATCAAAACCGAAAACGGAACCGAAGAAGCAAACGGAAAAGCATACACAGAATCCCCGGAATCCGGAATTCCGGAAATGGGGGCAAAATGGAAAATATTTACCCCGGAACTGTGTGCGGGGGGAGCGAGGGGGGCGGGTCTGCATCATTCTCGTAAAAGCATCAAAGCGTGGAGCATAAACAATGAACTTCCCATTTCGCCGCCACCGCCGCCGCCGCCAGAGAGTGAGAGACAGGCACGGGGTCCCGGGTCCTTCCTTGTTTTTTTCTGTCCGGGCTTCTTTCGTTCTCCGTTTGTTCCTTCTTCCGCTTCCTCCAGGAGTACCCCCGTTCGCCCCCGGTTAAGGATCAAAGTACCAATCGCACAGATTCGCGAGAATCCTGGCGGGCCGCGGATTATGCTGCGGCTTGCGCCTGTTTGCACTCAGCGCCACTCCAGTTTAATGATTTTCGTGCGCTAATGGATTGGGAGATCCTTTGGTGCCGGCAGGGGCCTGGTGGTTGTGGGGTGGTATTTTGCGATTCGGGGATTTATGTTTTTTTTTGCCGTTTGCCGTTTGATAGTAATTGTTCGGGTATATATCCGTATCTCCGACGATGGTCGCCGTCCCGTTAATCGCCGATCTGTCAAAAGTGTTCCCCGGATCGTCGCCGCCGTCAAGACGTTGCGCGACACAAATGAAGACTATCCTGCTGCATATCTTTTGCAATTCGCTCGCGTTTTCAATTCAGTCGTGGTTTTCGACAAATGTACTACACCGGGGATTGTTCAACTTCCTTTATTTCTTGCATGATTCGTGACGCTGCACGGTCGCCATGTGATATCTTTAATAATATCTTTTTATTAACAACCTTCGGCTTTAACTACCGTTTACTGACTGACTCGCGATCTTATTAAACACTACCTTTATACCTATCTTAGCCTACTTTGTGATGAATATTCGCTACACGGGGTTCACAAGAAAGCGTGGGTTGGTGCTTTGTGTTTGAGCAAATGAGTTGAAGCATTGAGCGGGTTTGGACTTCTTGGGTGTCAATCCCATGGAA
>NW_026454219.1:0-11155 GCF_943734635.1 Anopheles cruzii
GGCAGCATGTCCATGGCGCTGTGCTACATCGCAAGAGCAAGTTTTGGACTTCTTCCGTGTGTTTTTCCCCCATCGTAACGTTTGTTTTTATTTTGTAGATAAATCGGAATAAATCACCCGCCACCAAAATCAACGCCCGTGTGCTGGTTGTAACGGGTAGCAACGAGTGTGCCTCACAGTACATGACTTATATGAATGTGTTCTTTACGGCACAGAAACAAGGCGTTGTAGTCGATGTTTGTGCCCTGGACAAAGCGCTCAGTCTACTGCAGCAAGGATGTGATATTACCGGGGGGCAATATCTTCGGTTAGAGCAGCTGGATGGATTCCTTCAATATCTACTCGTAAGTTTTACCAGCTACCATTTGAGAGAAAATAAGCTAATGGCCTTCTTGTGTTTCGTCGCAGTGGGTTTTTCTACCGGATCCACAGATGCGCTGCAAACTGGTCCTTCCGCCCCCCGTTAAGGTGGACTACCGGGCGGCTTGTTTCTGCCACCGAGAACTTATCGACATCGGTTACGTGTGCTCCGTCTGTTTGTCAATCTTTTGTAAATTCAGCCCAATCTGCACTACCTGCCAGTAAGTTTAGGAGCACCAGGGGTCAATTGCATTACATTGATGGCATTCATTTTCTTTCAGCACCGTCTTCAAAGCACCTGCACCGATTGCGGCCAAACCGAAAAAGAAAAAACTCAAAACATGATCAATACTGTGAAAAAGAATGATTCTTTACTACACACTCTTCTTTGGCGGGTTCAAATAAAACACTTTTGTCTACAGCGGTGCCATCATCGCTATTCGTTGCGAACCATTTTGCAGATGTACATTGGCCCGAAGTTGGCTGGCAGGAACGGAAGCACGAGTTGGCCGTACTTTAGCGTTCCGGGGTTGGCAAACTTGAACACATCCCTCAGCGGTTGCATCATGAGGCTCAGGTCCCTAGTGATTGTTGAAGAGACAATTAATGGATGAATCGAATCGAATTTGACGTCACTCACCTGATCGTAACCGTTATTCCAAGATCGTTAAAAATGTTGCTCAGGGCCATGTGCACGACGCCATCGTTTTGTACCGGGCTCAGGCTGCACGTCGAGTACACCAGTGTTCCGCCAGGGCGCAACAGTTGCAAACAGTTGGCCAAAATTCCGGCCTGCAACTCAGGCAAACGCAAACGCTCCTTAACACGCGAAGGTTTGAAAATATTATTGTCGTTCTGCATCACCGAATGGCGATCGTTCGTACAGGGCACATCAACCAGCACGCGGTCGTACATTCCGTACTCTCGCAGATTGCGTGCATCGGTTTGTGTGATAAAGCAACGCCGTTGTTTCCACTTCTCATCGTAATCGTATAAATATTGACGCATCAGGCTGCGAATCCGATTGCAGCGGCTCTCCTGCAGATCGTTCATAACAATCGTGCCGGGGATCAGCGTTTGCAGCAGGAGCAACGATTTACCGCCCGGTGCCGAACATGCATCCAGCACCCTTTCACCGGGTTGCACGTCCAGCGCGAGTGGAGGCAGACAGGAGGCTCCATCGAACAAGAAGTGCGACAGAACACCCGTCGCGCTCTTCCGAGGACTTCGAAAAGTGGACACATTGGCCCGTTCGTACGTGTAGAGATGCAACGTTTCCGGGATGGAGAAGCTGTCCTCCATTACGATGTTTAGCGGAAAGTCGGTGCTGTTACTGTAATATTTGTAGTGCTCCGATTCGAACACGAAATCTTCCATCCCTTTCAGCTTCGTTGCCGGCACAAATTCGTGCAGAGCGGCCGAGCTGACTGCCGGATCCACCAGCCGCTGGTAATCGATTTCCGTGTCATCCCGGAGCGCCTTATCGAGCGATTTTTTATGATCGACCACCTCACAGGCTTCCGTTTCGGAGGGAGGGTTGGTCGTTGATTTACCAATCGAACTGGGGGCCGCCTCTGGATCGGCCCGGTATAGGTTTTGTGCCTCTTCCTGCTCACGGTTCGCTTGGAAGGCCTGCACTCGGTCACCCATCTTGTACACCTTGTCCCCGGAGAACAGGTCACGGTTATCAGTAACAAGTGCATTCTTTTGGGCGTTATAAATTTGCCGCACATCAATTGCCCCATCCGCCTGAAGCAGTCCGATCGTTTCTTCTGTGTCACCGAACTGATTGACGAGTGCGAAATATTTGTGCTCGCACTGAAGCGCCACCCGGATGTTTTTCCAACGTGCACCAAACACGGATCCGTAGAAATCGTCGTAGTTGGCGAGGGCCCGATCTTTGGGAAACTGTTTCTTGCGTTGCTCGGACTGTGTGAAGGGAATGGAGCGTTAGTGATCATTATAACCCGCCGGATGTTTGTTTGGGCCTACCCAATGAGATTTACTGTGTCGAAATCGTCGCAAAATCGTCGGAAACCGATTCACCGAGCGCAACATCGTGAAAAAAACAAACCTTTCTGTAACACGTGCTAGACATCACAGGAAGGAAAGGAAGAATTTCGATTACAACAACTTTAGCGTATAACAATATCGCTTTGTAACAATTATTCTATACCTATCAATATCGCTGTTTTTTACATAATCTTACGGAGAACGTATTAAATTATCCGACAAAATACCGCCGTTATTTACCCTGGAACTACGGAATGAAAACACAGCAAAGGCCGGTACGAAACGTCAAAACTGGCATTGCGTACCATTTTTTTTTTTTTTTTTTTTTTTTTAATTTTCCCGATGTGGGAAACATCCTGTTTCTCCCCCCCACCAGGGGCCTATCTGGCAATGTGGAGGGGCAGGAGCGCGATGTATCATCGCCCTTTATTACATATTTACATACATAGTACATATTTACATATAGTTCTACACTAATACAAGGCACGTTCGCAAGCCGCGGATATAGGCGTGTAAACAGCCTCAGCTCCGCTACAAGGAGCTGTCACTATTCCGCTCTTGCTCTGCACAGCCGGTTAATAAGGAACAAACCGTGGTATCACAAGGTTAATCACAAACAGTTAACAGAGTATTCGCGTGAGTTGTGCCAACGTGGCCAACTTATCCTGTCGCAGTTGCAGCAGCAGCAGCAGCTGCGGCTGCAGCTTCGGCTTCAGCTTCCAGTCGTTGCTCTACGCGCCACGCCTGTTGAAGTTGCTGCGTTACGGCTCGGCAAGCCCGGGCAAAGCGCTGCCAGCACTCCGGGCTCCGCAGCATCTCGCTCGCCAGGTTGTCCGGCGTGAGGGGGGTGTGGCCGTCATCCGCCAGCAGCTCCGCTCTCTCCCGCTGGAACCGCGGGCAGTGGAACATAGCATGCTCCGCTGACTCCGCGGCACCAGGGCACCAGGTGCAGTCAGGGGATCGTGCGAACGTCTTCATGTGCAGATACTCTCGGAAGAAGCCGTGTCCCGAGAGCACCTGGGACAGATGGAAGTCCACACTTCCATGTTTCCTGCTGACCCAGCGCGTAACGTCCGGGATGACTCGGCGAGTCCAGCGCTGGTACCGGCTAGCGTCTGGTGTAAGTCCCTCGGCCGTCCACTGCTCTTGCCACTGGCTGATGGTGCGCAGACGCTCTCTCTTGCGCAGGGCCGTCGCGTGCGGAGGGGGGATGGGTGTCCTCCGTTGGCTGCCCAATCGCTGGCCATCGTCGCCCTATGCAGCGTTCGTCCTCCTGCAGCAGCAGTACGATGGGCGGCATGCTGGCGAGGACCGTGGCCACACTGTAGGAAACACTGCGAAACGTGCTCGCTACACCCTGCGCCAGTGTACGCTGCATTCCGTTCAGGCGCCGCTGGTTGCTCAGTATTTCGAGCCCGGAGGGTCGCTGCACCCATAGCGGCGCTCCATACCGGGCGATCGAGATCACCGCGTTCGCGATCAGTCTGCGTCGGTCGCTCGTTGCTCCACGGCGGTTGGGCATCAGGGACCGCAGTACTCGCGTTACCCGGTTGGCTCGTTCCACCAAGTATTCTATGTGCGGTCGCCAACGCAGGTGGTCGTGCAGTTGAATTCCCAGATAGCGGATTGTCTGCTTCGACTGGCAGATAATTCCGCCGCCAACATCGACGCTCGTGTGCTGCCGCCCTCCTCTGTGGCTGCTGATGACGAGCACCTCCGTCTTCTCGCGAGCCAGAGAGAGGGAGTGTTTTTCCAGCCACCGCTGTACCAGTTGCACGGACGTCTCCGCGGCTTCTCTAGCTGCGTCCACGTCGTCGGCCCGTATGATCAGCGCCAAGTCGTCGGCGAACGCGACGCTCTTCACGCCCGTTCCTAGTGGAAGCTTCAGGATACCGTCATACATGACGTTCCACAAGGTCGGTCCGAGGATTGAGCCCTGTGGAACGCCCGCCGTGATGTCGCGGACCTTCAGTCCTCGGTTGGTTTCGTATAACAGCCTGCGCCCGGTGAAGTAGTTGCCGAGGATACGCAGTAGCTCCGGGTGTACCTGCATCCGACGAAGCGCAGCACCTATCGACGTCCAGTTGGCGCAGTTGAACGCGTTGCGCACGTCGAGTGACACCACCATGCAGATGCGTGGTGTGTTTGGTTTCGTGCGACCATGGCGCATCGCATCCGCTCCTTCCTCGACGATCATCCGGGCAGCGTCCAGGGTACATCGCTGCCGGCGGAAGCCGTGCTGGTTCGAGGAGAGGTGCGGTTCCTCGCTGCCCTCCAGCTGGTCATTGAGCCTGGTGAGCAGGATGCGCTCGTAGATCTTCCCCAGGACGTTGAGCATGCACAGCGGCCTCTGCGACGTCGCCAGCCCCGCTGGCTTCCCCGGCTTCGGGATCAGCACTAGTTTTTGCTGCTTCCACTCCTCTGGGAAGGAGCCTGTTTCGAGGAGCCGTCCGAATAGGCTGCAGAACACAGCAGGGTATGATCGCAGGGCAACGGTAGCGGCAGCGTTCGGGATGCCGTCGGGTCCAGGGGCCTTGCGGGGGCTGAGGCTACTGGCAATGGCCATCAGCTCTTCCTCCGTTACCCCGCGGATCGCCCCAGTAGCCGTCTCTGGTCGCGCTGTGTCGGGCCAGTCCATCGGTGGCTGTTGTGGGAACAGCTCGTCCACGATGCGTCCCAGCACTTCGTGGTCATCCTCCTGCCGCAGGCGTCCGCCTGTGAGCCAGCCCACTGCTGTTCGGTAGCCGTTACCCCAGGGGTCGTCCTCCACCGAATCTGCGAGTTCTCGGGAGCAACGCCGCTTGCTTTCCCGGATGGCGCTGTCGAGCATGCGCTTCGTCTGCATGTACTCGACGGCTCGGTAAGCACGGTCGCTGGCGTCCCCCGTTTTTCGCAGGCGTCGTCGGGCTAGCCCACAGATGGTGCGCTTCTCCGCGATCTCCGACGTCCACCAGTAAACGGCACGCCGGTTCCGTCCTGGTCCTCGACCGCTGCGCGGCATGGTCTCATCGCAGGCTCTCTCCAGCAGCCTCGTGACGGCAGCCACCGATGGTTCGACTTCACCGAAGTTGTGTGCCCGCAGCGAGACCGCGAACACCTCCGGGTCGAACAGGTGCATCCTCCACCGGCGAAGCTGGTGCCGTGGTGCCGGGCGCGGTGCGGTTCGAGGCTGCGGGTCTCCGACGGTGTAGGTGATGGGCGAGTGATCCGACATCAGCTGGTCGTCCACTACCACCCGCCAGTCGCCCGGCCCTGCGATGGCTGGAGTGGCAAATGCCACGTCGATCACCGACGGCCTGGCCACTGCGTTGCCTCGGTATGTTGGCACACATCCACGGTTCAGCAGGACGAGCCCTAGCTGCTCCATGATCGCGAGGAGCTCCTCTCCTCTGGCGTTGGTCCGGGGACTGCCCCACTCGACAGCGGCAGCGTTGAAATCCCCTCCTATGACGACGCGAGGGTGACCTTGCACTGCTAGGGCCAACGCCTCCAGGTACTGCCTGAATGCCTCGATGCCCCACCGTGGGGGGGCGTAGCAGCTGGCATACACTATGCCCCTGATCTCGGCGACGACTATTCCCTCAGTGTTGCTGCAGATTGGCTGTATGGGGTACCGACCGCTGGAGAAGATAGCTGCCGTCTTCTTACAATCAGTAACCCAAAAGTTGCTATCGGTGGGCAACTTATACAGCTCCGAGATGAGCACCACTTCTGTACCGCAGTGGGGCCCATTTTCGCGTGTCACCTGGGCCAGGAGTAGCTGGACCAGCTGACAGTGCCGCATGTTGAGCTGCATTATTCGAGGCATTGCATGGCATTGCCCTCGCACACTGCCGCGCCCGTGTTGTGTGCGCCCGAGCACACGACACACTTCGGGACTTCGGCCGTGCAGCTGTTCCGCCGGTGCTCCTTGCTGCCGCATCGCAGGCAGCAGTCGGAGCGGTCCGGTCCCTGGCACTTGTTGGGCTTGTGGCCTCTCCCGAGGCAGCGATAGCACCGTTTCTGGCTGGCCGGGATGGGGTCGGCCTCCCGCACTGTGTTGTGGGTCATGCCGATTTTTACTTTGTCCCTTGTCAGGGCAGCCACCGCCTTGGCTGGAACCCTAACGTTGGCCCTTTGCAGTCCGTCGTGCATGCGGCGGAGGTTGACGTCCGTCGCGGATATTGTGATACCCGCGACCTTTCCCAGCGCCTCGGCCACTTCCTGCTTGTCGGAGCACATGTCGATATCCCTAATTCGTACCACGGCCATGGCAGTGAGGACCACTGGTGTGGCCTTCTCGCCAACAATGTTGGCCACCGCGGTCCTTACGGCATTTGCGTCGGCGTCGCATTTGACCCTCAGCATCAGGTGGTCCTTGTTCGACCGCCAGGCCTTTTCGGTCACCTTTAGAATCTCCTCTTCCTCACGGACGAGCAACATGACCTCCAGGTACGACATGTCGCCCTTGGGTTCCACCCTTACAGCGTCGGGTTGGATTTTCCGTTGTTGCTGCTGTTGTTGTTGTGACCGCTGTCGCTGTTGTTGTTGCCGCTGTTGCGGTTGCTGCTGCTTTTTTTGCGGCTGCTGCTGCTGTTGTTGCCGCATTTGCGGTTGCTGCTGCTGCTGCTGTTGTCGCTTGCCTAGCTGCCGCTGTTTCCCGCGTTGCTGCAGCTCCTCCTCCTTCCTTCTTCTTTCGGCCTTCTCGCGCTGAAGCTGCCGCTTGCTGCGCTTCACCGTCCACTGGTGCCGCGGCTGTTGCCCCGGTTGGCCGGTGGCAGGATCCTCCTGCCCGCGTGCCGCTTCCAGCCGTTGCTGCGGCATCGTCGGTTTTGCGCTGTGGCGCTCCGGTTGTGCCGCGGGCAACACTGCCTGGCGCAGCAGATTCACTGTCCTCGCCAGCCCATCTATTGTACGCATTAGCGCCGCTCGTTCGGCCGCATGGCGCGCGTTAAGCTCCTCGATTAGGGCCTTTACTTCGGCGTTCACCTCTGCTTTTACGTATGACAGGAATGACTCCTCCTGCGTACTTAGCGGCTCGATGACCAGCTCATTAGTCGGCGTGGACTCTCTCCACGGCGAGTTTCGTTTCCTCGGAGGCGATCTCAGCTCCTCACTGGCCATGAGTGCCTCGTCCGTCTCCGCTTCGTCGTCGTCTGCCGCTGCAGACATGCTCTTTTCTTCGATTTTTCGCAGCTCTTATTGCACTTGGTACCACGCGGTTCGGCTGTCAAATTGCAACTCTTGCGTACCATTGCGTCGGCGTGTGCGCGCACGTAAACAAAGGCGACGGTTGTTCGGACGACCCCACGACTAATGCGCGAAGCCAGTTCCGCGAAACCTTTCACCGCGAACGGTTGGTGCGTTTTGGTGCGTTTGAATTCAGTTCTCACGAGATATTCGCCCCCCTTTTTGATGGTGATTTTTTTGTCTGGCACAAGCGGCCAACAGTGTGTTCCGTGGTGGTAACAAGCCGTAACCATAGCGACTATTGTCGAAGTGCTTCGCTGGGTGAATCCCTTCGTGTGCTCTCGGTTTGTAGCGTTTATCGCGTTGCTGTAACGACGAATTAGAACGGGCCCAGAAGCTGCTGCAGTTTTGGATTAATTGTCTAACGCGTGTCTGTGAGTGCATTCTCTATTCGCTGCATCACGCACCGGAGCGTGTTGGTGTAAGAAGACGCCAAGAAGGTTAGTGGAAAGGTTTATGGCCATAGAAAGTGGAACGTGTGTGTGGATTTGTTTGGTAAAATGGTTGCAGTAAGCTGGGTACACGGTTTTCTTTGTGATGGGAGATAAAAAGATTGGATGGCTCTAAACGGGTCGTCACAGGTCACAGGAATCTTTCGTATTTAGTTGATAATGTTCAAACCAACAACGGTATTTTGATTTTTTCAGACGCTGGTCTTTATTAATTCTGGTACTCGAACGGTATTGTTCACAGTTTAGCAAGAAGCCATCTTGGGTCGCCACACAAATAAGGAAAGCATAGCGATACTAACCGAGCGGAACCAAAATGGTGGACAAACAAAGTTTCGTACACCCGATTATCACGGGGGTTAAACGCCGTCGGTTACCATGGCAAATCGGAAATGTTACGCCGCGTCTGTGCTTGTTCCGTTACCAAGAACAATACCGCCGTCTCGGACGGGGAAACATTTCGGGTTTCAGCGAGACGATTACAATCCAACCCTCTCTCTTTCAGTTGTCCATTGCTTTCTTCTCCGGATGTCTTTGCCTGTTTTTCACTCGTTCAAGTGGCGCATAGAAGGCACGGGAAAGTGAAGACCAAAAAACCAAACGAAGAAAGAAGAAAGCCTAAACCGACTGACAGTTCTTGATCGGAGGCATCGAACTTTGGGGAATCTTGAAAACTTTTGTGCCTGGCGCGTGTGAAGAATACTTTGCTCAGGCTTCCCGTTGGTCCCGAAAGGGTCCCAAAAACCCCAACGGTTCCGCAATGGTGAAAATTGGTTTTTCGGTTGGCATTTCGATTCCCGGACATAGCGCAGTCCCAGTGTATCATCGGTACGTGAAATGAATAAAAAAGACTCGTTTTATTTAATTTATTTAAATGCTTTTTGGAGTCCCTTCTTGATGCTAATATGGTATTAGAATATTTGATTTACACTGTACAAAATCGACGACGGTACGCTCTCCTTACTAGACTTCGTCTCTGCGGCTTGATGGCCAATAAAGTATAGTAGACCAACAAATGTTTCCTGTTGCAAAAGTTTTTGAACAGATGACAGAGAAATACAGAGCACCACAAATATTCATCCTTCCTTTATTTGGCCACTTGATATTGTTTCATTCCAAGCTTTAAGATTTTGCGGTGGACTGAATCCAGATTTAAACGACCCTTTGCGAGTCTTTAAGGAGCAGCAGAGTAGTAGAACAAAGCAGCATATGCGGGTGCCAAGTGTGCACTTGAGTGTAGTGTCTCCCCCGCCGTAAGCTCCTCCTCCGGTTCTGAGCTTCGACTGCGAACCAAAAGTGCCCGCTGGGATGCACTTCAAATAGTGCAATGCAGTACCCCGACCCAGCATATCATTCGGGGCATGATTAAGTCCGGCCCGACGGAGACCCCAGACGATGTGTTAGTCGATCGATGGCGCAGACTTGGATTACGCCGAGACGATGGCACGAAGAGACCAACACGACATTTCTCGTTTCATTCCGAAACCAGAATCAGCAGTTGGCTACCTTTTTGTTTTTGGTTTATGTTATGTTTCGGTGAGAATGAGCCAGACTTTCAGCCGAAATGCAACGAAACTCTCGCCTGCGGTCGAGGACTAGCCTCCGGGCGGCTGTCAAGAGCCACCCAACACCACCGAGGTTTTTGGGGTTTTGCTGCAACAGCAGGACTTTGGCACAACTTTGTCCATCCGATTGTCCTCTCTGTGGGGGGGGCAAAGGTCTGGTGTCGGCGGCCGGTCGGAATGCAAACACATTTGGGTGAAAAATTTACGTGATGTAATTTAAAGTTTGCCACTGCCACTGAGGACACTAATTAAAAGAAGATTTATCAACTGGCGTTTGCACTGCTGGCAACCATCTGGAGTTCAGAAACTTTGGATAATTTGGCCTGCGTTGTAAATTATGATCTCTTCCTCTCAGGCATCTGTTTTACTTTGTCTAGGCTCTGAAACTCCGCCTGCCGAGTGTACATTGAAGGGTCCGACACAGTCTGAAGTATCTTTAAAGTGCGTCAAAAGTATATTTTCATCAACCTCATGATGGAGCGAAGCTTCTGCTACGGTTGTCAGAAACAGATTCTACGTTGTTAACCGAACGCTCTAGTTGTCAGATTTGTTTGTGATACGAATGGCAAGTCCGCGTGATGGAGTTGATTTTTTCTTTCAAATAGACGAGAATACTTCATCTGTTATTCGTTCGGACATGCTTCCCTGAATAGAAACATATAATTAATGGGGGAATGCTTTACCTTTCACATTTCATGAATGTTGCCCCACGTCATTTTAATGATCATACTCCTTTTGGTATGAAAAATTCAACCAACCAACCTAGTTCTAATGTGTAACGAATGTGAATGTCCTTTTCTAACATGTACGAGCTCCAGCTTTTTCCGTCAGTGGTCTGACTAAGCCCCACTTTGAGCGTACATCATGATATTGCTTACATATCTAACCTTTTCTTGACTTCCGCACGTCAACCAGCCGATTCTGGACGGATGAAAGCGTTTTTAAGGTTTCCAAGAACGACACATACCACACTGCAGCTCAAAGGATTACGCAGTGTAAGTATTTCCTGTAGTTCACTTTTGCATACACTGCTGCTTGGGTCAATGCGGTGCAATCACTCCGTAACAGGAGTTTTTTTTGAGTAGACAGGAAGAGTGTCCCGTAGAACGTCGTACTCGTCGAAGGGTTGTCGGCAACAACGTTTTGTTATCCCCAAAACTCAGTGTAAGATGAGATGGCTATCATGCAAAGCGAGTCGGTGCGAATAATTATTAAATTATTCTTAATGTTGCTCGTTTCAAAAAAGTTTATCACTTAACAGTGAATTTTAAGTATTTCACTGTTCGTGTAGTTGATAAACACTACATGAAGCTAAAGCCAGACCCAGATACTTTGGCAGCCCATTTGTTACAAACGGTTCGCTGCCTTATTAAAGCACATTCCCCGCAGAATGTCTGGAATCTGAATGTAAAGTGCCCACCAACGAACGCGGGTCTGCTGTTTGTTATCCTGCGCTTCCTGTGGGTGTTGTACGCGTAGGGTTGTGTTGATTCCACAGCAACATGGTGCTAGTTGAGCACATAAACCCTATAGCCAAGC
>NW_026454220.1:0-11147 GCF_943734635.1 Anopheles cruzii
TAATTATGTTGTGGTTGGGTCAATGGCTACCGGTGAACCAAACGATCGCTTTCCCGGTTCGAGGCTGCCCAGGTTTTGGCCAAGAGCAACATCGAAGCGGTTATGTTGGGCCAGTGTCAATGGCCGAATAGCGGTGGAACGCGATGGCCAGCGTTTTTTTTTTCATTCCCCGTTGTTACTCCAGCAGGACCGAGACTTGATGTATGCGTTATTATCGCCGGCGGCACTAAATGGCGATGGCGTTGTCTGGCTCGCTGGCTGGGCACAGCATGTGCAGGCCGTGTCGAGTGGCTTTGGGGACGTTAAAACGTTGTGGCTCATAATCGATTCGCCCCATCGAACGCTCGGGCAGCTGCCAAATATTTTAGAACCATCGCCAACAGCCGCCGCCGACGATGTGTAAGTACCACGATGACAGCATAGAATGTTGCTGAATCGATCCGACCGCGTCGGTTGGCACGAAGTTCGTGTCCCGGCGTGTGCCGCTTGATGAATAATACGCGCATCACAAGTAGTTTGGCCATTCAAAATGCGACCAACAATATGTAAAATGAGTCCCGTTTAGAATGCTAATCGATCGGCGGTTGGGCTGTGTGATGTTGGGGTGTAGGTTGGCGGCATGAGCATACATCAGCGAGTATGATTGAGTCAACGGCGCAGATTAGTGGGTCGATTTACAAACAGATTAATCATAAGACTGCTCACTTTAATTTATTTTCTTTTTGGAGCCATCTTTATTTGGTTTAAACTAATGCTTCAATCCTCTGAAAGCAATTTTTTACCCGGCACTTATGCTAATACAGGGCTTATGCTGGGAATTTGAATTTGGAATTAATTCTTTGATAATCCCTCACAACTTACTCAAGTTCTTCTACGTCTTAAAGAATGCTCGATCAATGTTTTGGGCAACTTGACAAGCGAGCTCCACCATCAATGGCAACACATCAATGAAGCTGTTTGCATTCTCATTAAATGAGCTAGCAATTTATTACGCTCACTTGTGCTTGTTTATGTTCATTGATCCGACGAATCTTGTCGTCGTAACCAGACCCACCATCACCATCAGGTGCCGGCAGCATGATTTGTACCGGGCTTGCTTCTCCCAATTCTGGTTGTTTTATTGGACCCGAGATTTATGTTGCGCACTGGCAAAGAAATGTGTCTTCCCATTTTCGGCCATCATTCGAACCAAATTTCGTCACCATATGGCCGACTGGCTGGCTGGAGCGGAGCTGGAGTGCCGTTGCCGAAAATGGATGGAAATTAGCCCCGGGAACAGCTGGAGCATAGTTACGTAAACATCCGTAACGATTCCCATTACGTCCGACGGCAGGAGTAGCATCGGCCGAAGGTCATCCACACGGTGAAGGTGCCTGACAGGGGAGCTGACAATGTTCGCGTTTGCTTCCTAATGTTGGGACGATGTTTCGGCTGGGGCACCGTTATTTATGCGTCACCGTACGTCGATGCGCGTCGCGCCGTCCGGGCATGGCGCACTGCCAAATACGTTACACCAAGAACCGCCGGGAACCACCAAACGGGGCGCGGAGTTGAACGGCTCCAAATTGGTGCCCAACGGTGCATTGGCTTTCTGGGACCGCCGGTGCCGCCAAGAATCGTCGCACTAAGAACGGCGGCGGCGGCACCGAACGGTGGGATAACCCAATGACGACCTGCGCACCACGCTATGCGCAACATGAACGTGGCGTGGCAGTGCGCACGCGTCCGTGATCCCCCTCTCGAGATCTCGTCCAGCCGATCGGCGCACTCCGTTGCCGAGTGCGCCACGCGTTCAGTACCACGTTTCCGTTCGCATCGTGCACAGCACTCACGCACGTGCGTGGTGCCGATCGTGGGCGAGCATAAGCACGCCAAAGAACGCGCCCGCCAAACGAAGAACAATAAGTCCGATCAGCTCGTGCGCGGCCCAACGAAACCTTTACTAGGCAATTGTGTGATCGTTTGCGAACAGAACAGAAAATTTATTGGGCAATTAATTGTGCAGCGCTGAAAATAGTCTCCCCAACGACGGCGACGGCTGCGGTTTTGATGCGTAAACGACAGTTAACGCCAACTCAGGAGTCTGCCTTGGGCAACGCGGCCTGCCATTTATGTTGCCTGCGTCGGTGCCGGTGGTGGTGAAGTGCACTTTGCGTTGGATGCGAGTTCGCGAAATCAATCTCGGGCCCGGGCGGCAGAACCGTTCGGTGTGGCAAGGGACCTCAAACACGAATCTTAATTAAGCCGAAGAAGTTGAAGAAGTGCGTTGGGTGTTGGGTTCGCAACGGCGCCCTGTTGCAACGTGGCCAAAGCCGAGTGAAACAAAAAGTCATCCGTTTTAATGTGAGTGCGTGGGAAATTCTGCATTTGGTTCGTGGTACTTCTTGGGGCGCTCCGAGAATGATTTACCTACCTACGGAAATTGGTTCGTCGGAAGGAAGTCCTCCTTACTGTTTATGGTGCCCGGTGATGGTTGGTTCATTAATAGTGAAATGTGCTCGTAAACGTGGCGGTGATCGTGTTGATGCGGGATTGTGGGATCTCATCACTTCACACCATCCCGAAACCTGTGATCGATCGAAGAAGTGCAGTAGCAGCAGCAGCAGCAGGAAGTGCACCGCCATCGCTCTGCCTTTCGAGTCGTTGATTTTTCGGATGATGGCTCACATCCGTCGTAAATCATTCCTCGGGTGCGGAACGATTCTCGATGCCCCGAGCAACCCGGGGGGCCGGGGCCACTCCAAATTTGCAACGCATACGCCTTCGCTTCCGTGTGTGGGGGGAGGGTTCAAGAACCCGTTTACATAACATCCCGTCAGAGAGCGATACTTCAGTTTGCTAACCGCCTGTAGGAAGGGTTCTTTCGAGTGCGATACAGCGATGCAGGGTTCAGCATGGAAATGGTCTCATTTTAATGGTTTTAATCAGCTCTGTGGTGGGCATAAATTGTATGAATATTTTTTGTTAAATTAACAACCTTTCCGTTGATTATACTATCACGCACCAGCTCACGATCACGATTATATTATACACCAGCACTGTTCGGCTAGCGTCAAATCAATTGCGAAAAAGGCAAATGCGCTCCTTTACAATATTCGTCCCCGCGCACTGTCTTGCCGCGGGGACGATTGCGTGTCCAGTTCGATTTACACGCGCGCAGTGGGCGAGCACGGCACAGAGTGGCGGCCGCCTTCCGAAAGAACGGTTTGAATCATCGAATCCAAATTCCCGGTCCACAACAGTGTTGCAAACTGGATGCAGAATTTATAATTAATCACTCCGGACTCGGCCCAGGTTGCATGGGCGTGACGTTTGATCGCCTAGCGCACAACTCTCAAAGGGCTTTAGGAAATCGTTCGATAAGCAGCTTAATTTTGTATGCTAAACATTCGGACGAATTCTTCGGCCGTGCAAGGACCAACGAAAACTGGAGGCATTTGGCCGGCTGCTGATGGATCGTCGTTCGTAGAATTCGGTGACCAGAATGGTGCTAGGTCCCTAATAGAGCACCATTTATGCTCCACTGCAGTGGATTAGTTCCCAAGACGACGAAACGATGAATGACTTAATTTGTGAGATTCCTTGACTCGCTCTTTTCACGCCGTGCCCGATCGGTGTAATCTGCCTCAGAGCGCAGCGCACCACGGGGAGGACCGGCTGCAGCTTAGGTGTCGGGACCGGCATTAAATCTCCCTACTCCTTAATCGATTCCCCATTCCGGCACGGGGCGACTGGGGACTCTAAATCGGCGTGAATAGTGTGCCCGACTTGGAGCGACTTTACGACGCCTCTGGCCCGAGCGAGCATCTTGTCTGATTTAAATCTCATTCTCACCTTGACATTCTGCCCCTTGGCAGAAGCTGAAGATCAGGCTGTAGATAGAAACCGGGACGCTGTGTGCAGACGGTCTTCGGGCGGGCCTTCGGCTTTGCCGAATACATCAGCTTGGTAGCATTAAACATTTATGCTGCTGCTCCACTCGGCAGTGTTCTGGTGGTGGATCTCCATAAATGAAGCATCAAATGGACACCAGGGCGGCGCACGGGATTGAAACACTGTAAAACCTCAGCACGGCCCAGGCCGACGCAGCCCGGGGGAATTTATTTATTCAACTCCCAAACGCCCAAACTCTCGATTTCCTGCTCGACTTTGGAGTTGTTTTTCTTTCGGCCCGATTTCCACCCGCGTTTCGTATTTTGAGCTCAATCTCAAGCCCGACGGAAGGAACCTTTCGGTGGGTCTGGTTTTCCCATTTCCTATCGATTCTTCCTTCGCGCTGAAAGCCACCCAAGAAACGGAAGATAACAACACAACAAAAGCAACTCCCATATCAACCTTCGAACTGTTGAGCGACAGTGGAGAAATCCTAAATAAAGAAATCGGGACGGAAATGTAAACATTGAGCATCGGGCATCTGAAGACACGTTTGCCTCGGGATGCGACCTGCGGAGGTCACACGATTTCGTGGGCTGTTGGCCATCCGCCATCCTGGAGGTTCCCGCGCTCGGAACTCGTTGGAACATTGGAACGTTGGAACGATCTCCTTGGGGTTCCGTGACCCTTCAGAAATTATCCAATATCAACCCCGACAACCAGTCGTCAACCCGGACAAACTATCAACCAAACCCGGGCTTCTCGAGACTTATCGCGTGTTGAGCCCTACATTTGATACTCCCTCGGGGGAAGGGCTCGGGCCCTTAACCAAGGGTGTCCTGGTGATGAAAGGAAGGCAAATTTTTCAACACCTCTATCGCCTCGATCGCACCCAGCAGCGCGGTTGGCGATGTTTCAATTTCCGCTTCCGTAAAACCCATTTCTCGCCGCGCCACAGCGGGACGCGGTGACGCGTAATGGACGGGACGTAACCCGAACGCGGGCATCGAAATTAGGTTAGTACGGTCGACCGTCGGGCGATAATTCTTACACTCGGGGCACGCTTAACCCGCGGAATCGATTTGGTCCCCAGCCTCGGGTTGGGGTTGCCGAGGGTGCAAATGAGTGCTTTACGAGCGCGGCCCTTCCCGGTTGGAGTTGTGGAAGTGGCCCGGAACTTCTGCTAAATTAAGTTATTTTTATTAATTCATTCCCCGACTCGACACCCCCGAACCGACCGACGAAGAGTGGTCGGAAGTGCTTTTTGGGCGAGAAAATGGACTGGAAATATTGTGACCTGAGGGACAACCGGCCGGGGCGCTCTGCCATTTTGTCCATCGCCACCGTTTTTGCATATCGCCAACATCCGTGTTCCGGAAGCCAAAGTCCAAACGAACGGCTTTTCGTGATTACAATCAACCGATCCGATCGCCGGTTAACGCAAAGTGCTAAATAAAAACGTCAAAAGCACCCGGAGAGAACCCGAATTTAATCTTCAGCCAAATGGGCCACCCGGTGGAGTAATGGGATTTCTGGTGCGCGCACGGTCCACACAACTTCCAACTCATTTAAGACCATTCCGTAGACCCGAAATTGATCGATCGATTCGCGTCCGGGTGTAATGTTTCCAAAGCGGAAACCCTGAAACCGGAGCTGGATATGGTACGTCCGAAAATGTCGACCGGCTCTAAATGAACGGTTCAACGGCACCCGTGCCATCGTTTGGCTTCGGCGATTGCTTCATTCATTATTCACGACGACAAATTCATGTCACGTGACACGTGAGAATTTTTTACATCCTGTCTGTCGTGGCCAAAACCGTGGCTAGTGCGTGCGTGGATAAAATTTCGACTGATTGCACATTTTGCATTATGTTCCACTGGCATCCACTAGCAGCAGCGGAAAATTTGGCCCTAGGGCCCCAGTAGCTGCGAACGCGGAAATCAGTGAAAATTCCAGGCCTGACGGTTCGTCAAAGCCACAATTATCCATTTGTCATGCATCAACACCACGACACTCTGGCGTCATGCGAGGGTAATTTTCCCGGGAGAAAACTCGGGGTGGAAAACGGGAACCGCGCTGGGACCGGCGTTGACAGGACAGGGACACCTCATCAGGCCCATCAAGAGGACCACAACACAACGGAATACCTTGGGTAGGCGCTTGGAACATTAACCCTTTCGAACCCACCGATCGTCGTGGCGTTGCCTTTCGGTCCCACACAAACAAAGAAACAAGGCCTACGAAAACAAACCGTCTATAAATAACGGATCCATAGTCTGGCTCTACAGAGTGCTGCAGTCGCATAGTGCACTATTTCCCGGTGGTGACGGTTCGCTTTCGAGTGGGCCGTAATCGGGCGCCAGTTAAGGAAGAAGGGTCAATCATTGGACTATGTTTATGTTTCGTGCACCAAAACACTATGTTTTCGGTGAGACCGTGCATTTGGACTCTAGTGGCAACTGAAATCAGTGTATTGAAATATAAAAAAGAACAGAAATTGAAATGCGGGTCAAACAGTAGTGAAGCTAAACTACATCTTGGAAATATGCTTTTAATGTAATAAATTTTGTAATACAATGTAATACAGTATTTGTGGTTATAAGACCTTTTTAAATTTAAAACCACGTTCATTTGGTTGATTTGATCTAATTAATTCACTCCATTACGCCAATTATAGTAACCGATCGATTTGACAAGTTTTCGTTATTATAAAAATTTGTCATATTTAATTTGAAGAGATTTTGTGTAAAATGTGAGTTCAAATTGTACGCTAGGATCACTACTTATGGGCTCACCTGTCCAAAGCAATCCAAAAGGCTGTAGTTGAACGAATAAACCACTCTAATATCGCGTGAAAAATTGTCTCAAATTTGAACGGAAAGTTGTCGCCGGAAACGACCACAAATTGACTATTTTTAATGCCCAAGTGTCTTTACCGGCTCAGTCTTTCTCTCACACCACAGCCGCCCCAAAAAGGCCGACACCGCATTGGGGCAAACAAAATGAAATGTTTAACCGAAGGACTTATTGCACTCGACGCCAATGTTTAGTGTCCCAGCCGGCGGTCGACGAAGGAAGTGCCTCATCATACGTGAGAAAAACGCGCCACCGTTGATGGATTATGATTTGACACGCGATCGGATCGGTGCTCCTGGCTGCCTGGCTGAAGTTGAAGGGGAACCGCTGACCAGCACGTCACGTCGTCAGGATTTGTTTATTTGTTTGCAGTTCGTGAGTTTCGTGAGGCGACTCGGCGGGTTGCGCTAAAAGCAATCATCGGAGCGCTACTTCCGAGCCGGAGTGAGTAAACTGTGATTTGTTTCCCCCGTGGCCAGTCGGGTGCTTATTCGCGCTCCCCGCACGAAAGGCTAATTGTGAGTGATTATGAATTCGGTGTGCGAGTTGAAAACCGCCGAGCGTCCGATAGTTTCGCTGAGTGAGGAAAATTAATTTCTTCGACCTGGTTTCCGGCAGATGATAAATATGCCCGGCGATGCCGACCGACTGGCGGAAGTGATTTTCGGTTTCAATTCGGGTGTGAATTGAGATACGAGAAAGAGTGGCAATAGTGTCAAAAGCTCGTGACGGTCGCGATTGTTGTGTTCCGTGTCGGCATTAGCCGCCGGCAGCTGTAGCGAGCATAATGTTGGGCCGATGCGTTAGTGGTCAGGGGTCGAGCGACGATCTTTCGATAACGAAAAATCTATCGCAGGTAAGCCACCCGAATATGTTTGTATGGCTGCTACTAACGCGTGTGCTAACCTTGAAGTAAGTTCACATGTTTCATGAAACGAAAAACCTAGTGAATAATCAACTATTCTAACCTTCAGAAATAATTTTCCGTACTTAGCATGGTTTCTGCTTAATCGAGTCTATTTTTAACGCAACTTCATCTACTGCGCTTCTCCGAATTAACCCTAATTGACGAAAGTGAAATGTCCTGCCACACCACTCGCTTATTTCCCAAAATAGCTCCACTAGACGGCGGGTTTGACCTTACAGTTCCGTCCCTGCGATAACGGGCAATAAGCCCGGGCTGAACCGCAAAACACAGCTTCCTCAACTGACGTCTGACCGGAAGTTCAGCACCTCGCGCAAGGGTCACCAGACACACCGGAGAAGTCAGAAGTCGAAAAGCCGGATGCCGGGTTTTTGGTCGGCAAAACTTAGCAACCTGAACCTAAGCGAGCCAGGAACGGTCTGAGTGCGACCGCGAAAATGGCTCTCGACGTCCGTAACACCCCGCCCGGGGGTTGGAAAAAAGGGGCAACAGAAATTCATAAAGTTAGCGAACTCGACTCTCGTAGCCGGGTAATTAATTATGTTGCAGTTCTTCTCGTTTTTTGTTTGTTTCGGTTGCTGCTCACCGACTACGCACACCACCTCATGTTCACATGAGCCCTTCTCATTTTCCGGCCAACACATTTTCCAGCCAGTCAAACACGAACGTCGACCCAGACGGGCGGTGCTGGAAAATGGAATTGAACTCAGTCAAAACAAATAAAAAAAAAATGGTAGTGAGGTGTCGAAAAAAGAACCTGCGCTGTAATGCACGCGAATTAGAGCGAAGCTAGAATCGGGCATCGGCGGTTGCGGGATTCTGATGACGATCGGACGGGAGTCGGAAAAACAAGAGGCGAAAACCACCAACATAGAACAGGAAGCAACCTGAGTGGAGGGCGAAAAACCATAAATAACTCGCATGCTGCTCTGCTGAATCGTTGTGCGCTGCGCCAAAGTCGATCCGGCAGGCCGGAAGACACGAAAAGGTTCCTCCGAGAGGCGGCCCCAAATGTGTCGTCCGTGGCGGAGGTGCGATTTTCCACGCAAACCTGCCGCGCTCATCTTAAGGTTGCCGGTGGCGGGATTCGCGGCCGTCGCCGTTCAAGCGGGGTCGTTCAACAAGCTTCGAGTATGGTCACAGACACACTCATTTTTTGTGGTGCACATTTTTATGCGACGACATTAAATTAATGCGTTAGGTGCGCGGTGCGCGTGGAGCAGAAGGGTAAAAAACCCAAACAAGCCCTCGCTCACTCAGGATGACCCCAATGGAAATTAAGCCAATCCTTGGCGAGAGAGGACCCTTGGCGAGAGCGCTTTTTGGTTTTAATTCGTCCCTTGTGGCCGGTGGCCATGAAAACTCGGTGAATGGTTTTATTTTTCGTCACCTTTTTACGCCACAGCAGCAGCAGGGAGCTGTCATATTTTGGCAGCATTAAGCAAACTTTCCGGCCAGGTCACCAACCGTGCACCAAAATCTTGCACTATAAGTTGGAGCTATCTTTTCGGCTGCCATTTCCTGCTGATTAATCCCGTACCGTACCGTGCTGCGTTGTTTGCATTGTCCGCCTTTAATGCTCCGTGCCGAAGTGTTCACCATTTAACTTTGAGTGAACGAAACAAAAATATGATGGATGTAAGCGGTGGGAAAAACAAACACTCGTTCATTAACGTACGGGCGAGAGAAAAACCCCGGTGGAGAAGAAAAATGTGGAAAAAAGTAAAAGAAGGTGCTGAAAATATGTTGAGCAGATAAAGAATAATCATCTCGGAAAACTCTCGTCTCTCGCGAGCGAAAAGATAAATTACCAAACGTAAAGCACATTATGAAGCCATGAAGCCGACACCCTTCGGGGTTTCACTGAGGACGCTTAGGTCCGCCCGCTCCGCTCCACTCCGTCCCGGTGCGACATAATCGGTTCATGGCGCGTGCTAAATCCGCCAGCCGGAGTTCTTCAAAATTTTCTCTCCCCACCATCGGTCTTCCGCTTCTTCGCGCTCCAGAAGCACATTACACGAGGCCGCCCATCCGGAACGGCGTCACCCGGAAAATGCTTCACACCGATCGGCGCACGTCTTGGCTACCATCTTCGCGCGGAGAGTGGAGACTTTTAATTGGAAAAGCGAAACATACCGCGGCCATGTGCCTCGTCATGCGGCGCTTAGGGAAGGCACTCGGTGGAAAATCGGCTGTAGAACCCAGGACGTCGGGAGCATGCTGATTGCCAACGATGAACTGTTGATTCGATTTGGCAGTTCATTTATTTACTCGCTTTTGAGTGACGCCTTCAACGCCCCATCGGCGGCGGCGAGCATCGGGTGACGATGATGACAGACCGCTTCGTTGGAGGTGTTTCTTTGAAGTATTTTTCCTTTTAAATCAAATATTATTAGAGTTAGCCAACGTTTGAACGTAAATGTTGGCAGTCAAATCAAAGTGGCTTGTTTTCCCAAAGACGCTTGCCAAATCTTCGACCCTTTGGCCTAGATGTGCATCGGAGCAGAGTCTTTATTGCACTCCGTTATAGCACCATTACTCACGCGTTGTGCAATGTTTCAGCTCATTTTATGCTCCGTTCCATAAAAAGGCAATAGAACCGTGTACTAGAACACTAGAACGGGACCCCTCACAACTGTCGGGCTGTCGAATAAAAACAAATGTCTTTGTTGCCCGTGCCAAATTGCAGTGGAGCTCGCTGGAGAGCGAAGATTAATGTTGGCAGTTGGCTTTTCGGTGCTAAAGTTTGAAACGCTAAGCACTTTCTAACACTCGCACACCGAAAGCGCAGAACTGCAAGCTTTTGCGATACAAAAAAGTCTACTTCTACTGCTTTATCACCGATTCGACTCTCTTCATTGAGAGACAGGTCTTTTTTTTGTCCGTGGCCGAATTCGAAATTGATGGTCGGCATTTTTCTTATTTTCATTTGCAACTATTTGCGTCAGGTCGGTCCGCTACAACAAGTGCATTTTACGGTCCAGTCCAGCCGTGTTGCTTGCCCTAAAGTGGACCAGCAAACACATGCACACAGCCAGCAGACATGCATGCCAACTTTTGGCTGCAGCCTGTGGAGCATCTCCAAATGCCATCTTCTGAAATCAGACGCTTATTGTGCGTCGTAATGAACGACCATCAACAACACGACGGGATATGAGACGCTTCTTCGTGACGCTTCACCGAACAGCAGGTTGCCGCTTACTTATGCTTACGGACGGTAAATAATCGATGAAGGAACGTCGGGCTCCTTCAGACGTCCCCAAGGAATTTCTGTGTCCATTTCGCCTGTCCCTTCGAGCAACGTACGACCAAGTGATTCAAATGTGGCTCTTTCGGGTGTTTCTTCGACGTGATGACGATATTTTGCCAGTGTCTCTTCTAGGCGCGCCGATCCTTCGGTACGTGCTCCCGAATGGCTGGCCATATGTTACACATCCATTTGCAGAACCATATTTGCCCCGAGCTTCTTGGGTCGTTGAATAAATTTAAT
>NW_026454221.1:0-7838 GCF_943734635.1 Anopheles cruzii
GGGGGGGGGGGGGGGGGTGTGTTACACAGTCGGCAGAAGCAGCTCGGCAGCTTTCGAATATGCTTCCGCTTGTCCGGCCTTCAAGGACACCCCTGCGGACCCTCCTCCTCTCCTCCACGCCCCCGGGGGCGGGCATCAGGTTTTAAGACAGTCATTTTCCACATCATTTCGTCATTCGTCACCACCATCCTTCTTTTTCGTCCTCTTGTGCCGGGAGGGTGGGGGGTGTTATGTTTTGCTGGCCACCTCCACTCACCCAAAATCGGCCCCGCATAACGATACACACACACGCGTCATCACACATACGTCGCCCCACCCGGTGATTTATAATGCGCGCCCGTCGCCGCATGTCCTGCATCCTTCGGGCCGGTCCGGACCGTGTGTCCCTGTGTTTTCCGGTTCCGGTACGGTGAAAGGTGCGGTGGCGGCGGCTGCTGCTGCTGTTGCTGCTGAGTGATAAATGAACCGTGTTTCCCACCTTCCCCCGTGCCCCTACCACCCCTCACTTTCCGCTCGTTCCTTTTTTTTTCCTTCCTTCCTTCCGTCAGTTTCCGACCTTCCGGTTGGGGGGGGGGGGACTTGTTTCGTGTCGCCCTTCATCTTAAAGGATTCGACCGCCCTCTTGCGACTGAGGACTCGACTGTGTGGGTGGCGCGGGGGGCGGGGGCGCGGGGGGGTGGAGGGTGGAATATTTTAAGGGAGAGAATATATTTTTCGAAAATCGGAACGCAACATGTGCTTTGGGCGCGCTTTGGGCATTTTCGGTGCGGTGCGGGAAGGAGGGATTAGGTGCCGCCTCATCAACCGCGCTGAGTGACGGTCGGCCTTCTGCAAGGTGCGTCTCGGTACGTGGGGGGGGGGGGAACAAGGTGGCCGTGTGGCATGTGTTTCGTCGCCGCGCGTCGCAAAGTTGACGTCGCGGCGGCGACAGCGGCCGAAGAATTCATCGCCTCGCCTCGTTTCTTGTACTGAGTACTACCCCCCACCACCCACCCACAAGGGGTGGTGACAGGTGGAGGGGGCCTTATTTTATCACCATAAGTAACGTTCACTCCCGGGGCGCACCACACACATACCACGCATACCAGCGGTCCCCGGAGCGCGGCGCGGCGCTGACGAGAGAGCGCATAAAAATCGGCGACTCTCTTCCGAGTCTCCCCCGCCCCTCACCCGCACTACCACGAACCGCGGTCCGGGGTCCACCCGACGCCGGGATTCCGGGTGGTAATGAGCGAACAGAAGCTGCCGCAAGGAAGCTGAGGGGTTGATGATCCATTTTGTTATTTTAGCCAACGTCGCCGTCGCCGTCGTCGTTGCTTTTGTGATAATTGCTTCGCGGTGTGTGTGGCGGTATGTGTGGCGGTGTGTGTGTGTGTGTAAGCTAACACGAAGATTATGCGCGCGAAAACACCACTTCAATTAACTGTTGGCTTGGCTTCATTGAGGCCTCTCTCCCGGTTCCCTCGCACGCCGGTTGCAGCTGCTCGGCAGAAGGCGGCCCAGGCGACACCGGGAACAATCGCGTGAGCTTCTGTTGCTTTCGGTAACAGTGTGTGATTTTGTTGTGAGCGTTACCCGACTCACGACGAACTAGGACGTGGCCTTGCCGTTGGTCTAGCCGAGCTACCGCCAAGCCACCGAAGCCACTGAAGGGTGTCCCTGGCCAAACAAAAAATGTGTAAAATATTCATAAACATTTTATTAAAAAATCAAGTGATGTTTCTTTTGAAAGCTCATTTTATACAGAATATGTAAAAAAATATCATCCAACCCTCTGTCTTAAGGAATGCGAATTTCCGGACCTTTCGTTTTACTCCTTTCATCAAATTTTGCACCGTTTTCTTTGTCACTTTCTTTGCTGCAGAACGCCAGTTTTTTTTTTCAATTCCATCTCACTGGCAACTGTTTTAAGAGTCTTTTTGAGGTTCCTCGGCTTGACGATTGCCCAATATTTTTCGATTGGGCGGAGTTCTGGCGTGTTGCGGGGGCTCATGTCTTTGGGACCGACCTGGACGTTGTTTGCGGCATACCACTCCATGGCCTTTTTTCCCTAATGAGTTTCATCATCCTGCACTACACAGATAATTTCGTCAACATCTCTATGTACAGATTCCGCGATCTTTTTCTGCCCGACTTGTTTTGCTTGTCGTCATAATTTGGAGTGGAATTACTTTCTTGTAGATTGCCAGCTACAGCACGTTTCATAGCTCGATGGTTGTAGACGATACTTCCAGCTTGCTAGCGACATCTGGGACGGAGAGTTTGGGATTCCGCTCCGAAACAACTTGTCGTGGATCATCGGCAACGGAGTCGTTACGACTGTCAAGAGTGAGCTACTGTGCCGAGCTGACAGGCCGAGCTGTCAGCCGTGAGAGCCAGGTGTCGATGCAGTCGATCAGAAGCAAGCGTGCTTACCGGACGTGCCCAGATTTGACAATTTCGCTAACTTGGCGTGCGAGTAGTTCGGATTTTCGCGCTGACGAATAATATGTATGGTCAAAATCGAATAATATGTATGATACTACACAAAAACATCTTTAAAATGACAGGTGTACAGGATTGAAGTTGAGCAATTTTGGACAGAGACATGCCTTTAGAAGCATGCAACCGGATTTTGTTTTCACAGAAATCACACGTTTATTGCATGGAAATGAAAAATTGTATTGCATTCAAAGTATGTGCCATCGCTAGACATTTCTCCCATCTTCCTGGGTAATTTGTGGATGGTACGCCAAAGGAATCGATCGTTCGGTTTTTTCCATCATTTTCAATTAGTTCAATCAGAATTTTCGACTTTCTCGTAGGAATCGAAATGACCATCGGAAGGGGCCAGCCAAAGGCTTTGATTGTATCTTGAAGCAGTTTTGCTTTGTGTCCAGGCCCATTGTCATGGAGCAAACGTTACCTTACCGTGCCCCTTCTGGCTCATTGCGGTCGCCCTTTCGTTCGCAATGCATGGTTCACATTTGATCACTCGTCGTGTGATACACCACACCTTTCTGGTCCCATCATAGCACACAACATTGTTTTTACAGCCGAATCGATCTGGTTCTGCAGTCCCGGAATGATCCATGACTAGGAATCAGGATTCTAAAAATGAATACACTGTCCATCCTCGATCCCAATCTGATGATGGAGAAATGGCTTCCTTTTGTACCTGCGAAGCAAAGTTTCACATGTGGTTTTTCGGTATTCCTCGTCCGTCTTTCGTTCAGTACCCATGTTGTACCCATGCTCCCAATCGTCTGGGTCTATCCTGGGTCTGGGCCTTCAAACGTAGGGATGTCTGGCGTACTGAGACACAGTTAGCTGATCCACGAGCCAGCTTTTTCAGCACGTAGCAGAAAAGCAATGGTGTCCACAAAACGTTATTTTGCCACAAATCATTTGTCTAATGTCAATACGGTAGGCAGTGTTGCCAGCAACGCATAATCAAGTTGACAGCTAGACAGCCATCTGTTTATACAATCCGGTGTCATACGGTTGGCCTGTATGGGTCGAGAATGGGTCCTACGACAGCCGAAAGCGGGGTCTTGGGTCGACTGGGCTGGGCTGGCTGGCGCAGATATGCACACGAATCAGGTGGCAGGTGATGGTCGCCGATAATCCGCGTCTCCGGGCCGACGGAGTGCCGGTGGACCTTGCGCCAGGCACTGTCTCTGTCTGCAGCTCCACGGTGCACGGTCCGGAGCCGAACTTGCGAAAACTTTCGGCGTTTCGGCATCGGATGTCCCAGACCTAGCTGCACCGTGAGCAATACGTTCAAAACGGACAGCACACTCTGGAGTCCGGAGTCTGCGAGAGTCTGGAATGGAAAAGAACGAACGAACGAGTTAACGAGGTGCACGGAGTTTCCAAAACCAATCCAGCACCGGTTTTCGGGGCTACGGAGCTACGGAGTAACGAACTACATAATCCGGTCCGCTCCGCTTAACGATGTACCGTCTCCGCGCCGTGGGCGGTGTTTTAAGCGAAATTAGGAGTTGATCTCTCTCGCTCTTGCTCGGGTGCAGCGACAGGGTTCCCTCGAGCCGCCAGGTAAAACCAACAGCCATGGGCTGGGAAGTAATAAAAGAGGATCAACATACTTCACACGCTACTTCGTGCCCGGCAGGAGTCGGTCGGTTCCGGGTCTTGCGGACAAACGGCTACACCGACGGTGCCACGGGGGGGGGGGGGGCTCGCTAGTTGAAAGCAGGCGAAGCCCCGGACTTAAGTGATTCGATGTGCATTTCGCTATTGTCGCTGGCGCTGGCGCTGGGCTACAGCTACTGGGCTGCCATCTAGAGTGATAGAAAATGATTGGAAATTGAAGAAATAAATTCTCTATCCCACATTCAGTGTGCGCGCCGTCCCCGGGCGGAGGCGCTCCCGCAGGGTACCCGCAGAAGTTCCACCAGGATGTCCACCAGGATCCTCCGCACCACCGGGGACGGGGCAAATGTGCTCGCGTCGCTCGAAAACCCCTTTCTTTGTTGTCCGCCAGCCGAGCGCGAACCGAACCGGAACACCCCCGGTCCCCGGTCCACGACCACCACCGCCGCCTCCGGTTTGTGAGTTCCGCCAGAAATGAGGGTAATTCCGGGCTCAAGTCACACATGAGTTCACCCCACCCGGGACGGAATCATGCTGGTGGTGTGCGCGCGTGTGTGTGTGCCGGGCAGTTCGGAGAAAGTGAAGTGACACGGGGAGGGGTGGTTCGCCCGGACCAGAAGACGAAACGGATGACGGAGCCGCGGCGCGGCTCGGAAATCGGAAAACAACCATCCCCCGGGCAGGCGGCGGGTGGCGAGGATTGCGACCGAACAGAGAACATTGCCGAAAACTATTTTATTGATATTGGAGCGCGCGGCGAAAGGCGACCCATCAATCGTCCGAAATCCACCCCGCTCGGCGGTGGTGGCGACCGAGGACGAGGACGAGCTGCCGAAGCTGGCAACACTGCCAGTGGAGGCGATTTGTTTTCAAACGATTTGTTGCTGCTCCGGCTCCGGCTCCGGCTCTCCCGCCTACTCTCCTACTCAACCCATCCATCCCCACACCCCTCCCCGGCCCCTTGCCACCGCACCCACCCACCCACCACCAGCCCCGGTGCTGGTGAAGCTGAAGGAATTCTGCTTTTTTTGCTTCTGTCCTCATTTCTGTCGCTCCCAACTTTGTTCCCAAGAACGAAGCACCGTTCACTCCATACCCCCCCACACCCCCTCGTGCCCACCATCCGCTTCCGTCTTGGGGTAGGGATGAGTTCGGCTGGGCGCGCATCAAAATGAAATACATTAAATCGCTCCCAATCCCGTGGCGCGATCCGTGGGTCCGGGGTGCGGGGTGGTGCGGGGGTGGGGCGGTTTTTGTGAGCTGAATGCTTTGTCCTTTGAACAGGTCCAACAGGAGTGGTCTGCCGCGCGCGCTGCTCTGATCGGTTTTGTCGGTGATGATGCTACGATGGAGCTACGATGGCCGGGCCGGGGATCTCTTCCAAACACACAGAATGACCGGATGGGGGGTCCGGGTGGGGGTTTGAGCGGGGGTTTGTTGAGCACGCCCGCGCGCGCGCGAAAAACAGTAAAATAGTGAACCCCGACCCACCCACCCAACACCGAATACCCGCCGGGCCGAAGAAGCGATGCTTTCCAGGTCCGAATCCCAAGACCCCGCCAAGCCAAGACACTTAGTCCTAGATAGTCCCGCTTCGGTACCGGGTTGATGTGTGTGTGTGTGACGAGACGGGGGTGGCTGCCGGGTGGTCGGGTGACCTCCCCCCCCCACCCCACCCACCAGGGGCTGGATGAAATGAAGCGAATTGATTCGATTCAATTTTCAGCAGCAGCAGCAGCAGCAACAGCAACAGCAAAGAAAAGCAAGTATTTGTATGGTTTAATGTTGTATGAAATTTGATTATTGTTCAACTTCGATCCTGACCTCCACCCCTCCCTGTCCACCCACCCACCCACCACCGACACTAAACTCCGCCCCTCCGCACCGCGTGGACCTTTGGGCCCCGAGTGGGCCGAGGGTCTCCGATCACTGATGGGTCGGTCGAGGACGACGACAGGACGACGACGACGACGGAGTTGATGACAGGCTATAGCGAAGAACGGGCGAAGATGCTGGAGCGATGGTCGATGGGCACCGCCCCAATTTGCCACCCCAGGGCGAAAGTCATCGGGTGGCTGGCTGGCGAGGAGGGTAAGGATCAAAACACAACAAAACAATTCAACACAGAGTGCGGGGGGTGGTGGGGAGGGGGGGGGGTTTCGCAGGGATGCGGCGGGTGTGCGCGAGACCACGCTGTGGGGCAAGTGAAACTGAAAACCAACGCCGGGGCCAACGACGTCCGTTGTCCGGAAGTCCTCGGATACCCTCGGACGCAGACATCCCGTGCCGTGGACATCATCGGACCCCCCCCCCCCCCGTCCTCCATCGACCCCGTTTGGGCGGACCAAAACAAAAGGTATGCGCACGCCACGCCACGCCAACTAGCACAGCACTGCACTGCTCTGTGTACACTTTTGGAGTGCGCGCAACTTCTGAGAGAGGTCCAACCACCAGGTCTACCGCCAACGGGGTCGGTGGGGTGTGTCGATAAATTGCACCCAGCTAGCCAGCCAGCCAGCCAGAGAGAAGAGAGAGAGAGCGAGAGAGAGAGAGCTAGGAGTGCACCCCATACAAACTAGTCCGTCCGTTCTTCTCCGGGAGCCTTCCCGGGTATACTTCCCGGAACTTCCCGGAAGAAAGTTCCAGGGCCATGGAGAGCGTCTTATGGTGGACCGGGTCGGGCCGGGAGCCGGGGCACAAATTACGCAGTCAAGCAGCCAGCCAGCCAGCTAGCCACTTCTGTGTCGACCGAAGCCGTGCCGGGAATACTGGAAACGCTGGCTGGAAGAAGGTAAAACTCGTTATCCCAGCGTTTCCTGCGTTCCTGCGGGGACCGGGCGTTTCACGGGGACCCGGGGGGGTAGCAAAACCCTTCACTGCACACGCGTGCGTACGTGTGTGTGTGTGTGTGTGCAGCAGAAGAGAAATTTAAATTTGATACACTTACGATACTTCGTCAACTTTTCGAGCACTCCCCAGCCCCAGCCGCAGCATTACCAGCACCCCCGACACCGACAATCAATTCACCTTTGGAGGGTCTGGGTCGGGTCTAGAGATTGCAGTAGAAGTACAGGAGCAGGACCCATGGAAACCTGACGCTTCGGTGGCCGGCCGGCCGGCCGGGCTAAGATTTGTGGCTACGTCTATTAGCACCATGGACCACGGGGTGCGCCGGTAGCCTTTTCGCTTCCTTCAGCTAATTCGGACACCCCGGCGAGGACGAGCGTTCCGGGGAGAGACTGACTGACTTCATTACGGAGGGAGGCCTCGGGAATGTCTGGAGATGGGTGACAGGAACAGGAACAGGAACTGGAACTGCACACACACACACGCCGGCACGCCGGCACGCGGCCGTTGACGTGGCCGTCGGTGGCCGGAAGCCTCGGCCGGCTCACCTCCGGGCGCGTATCGTTCCTTCGGCGCCACACACAGCCCCGCAGCAGCCGCTTATCGTTTACCCGGCCACCCCTCTCGGCGGAAGCATCGGCGGCGGCAGCTGCGAAGTTGGCCGGGGAATGAGTTAATTAACGACAACAATAAAGATAATCACTGGACTTCTTGACCGGCCGAGTCCTGGGCGTGTCTTCCGTCTGGGCCTGCCTGCAGCCTGAATCCCCGAGGATGATCCTGGGAGGCGACTCGAGCACACACGCGGCGGAAAGGTTAGAAAAGAAAACAGCCAACACTCACTACGGCCGCCGCCACCACCTCCGTTGCTTTCGCCAACTTCATCGGACATCGGC
>NW_026454221.1:8338-11133 GCF_943734635.1 Anopheles cruzii
GGGATTCGGGGCGAGGTACGAGTAGGCAAAAGTTACGAGGTCAGAAGATCTTCACTGTCAGATAATTAAATCGGGCCGGGCGTGAGATTCGCATCTAGAGCATCCCTTTTTCCGGTCCCGGTCCCGCTCTATTTGAGTTTATCGCTCTGTGTGTGTGTGTGTGTGTGTGTGGGTGTGTGCTACTGGTTTTTACGAGAAGGTTGTCCCCAGAAGCCCCAGCACCGCACGCCGGACCGACATCGACCGATAGAGAGCGTTGGCAAAAGAGAAAATTACACACAGGGAGAGGGAGAGAGAACGTGTTGAGCCGGGCCGGAAGGAGCAGGCGAGGTGGGGAGGGCAGCACATGCGGGCGCGGCGATGCGGGACTGGGGTACGTCCACCGTTGGAGGACCGCTAGGTCAATCTTCCGGCCCTACACTCTCTCTCTCTCTCGCTCTCTCTCTATCTCTGTGGACTCCCCGGACGCAAACGGATTGCGGACACGGAGCACCGCCATTCACCCCACCCACCACCCTCAGGGATACGGCCTCAGGTCCGGAGGATATTCCCACTGGGAGCCCGGGTCCCGCCGAATCGCCGTCGAGTCGCCGGGAGTCCCTAATTAAGGCATTTAATGAGTCAGAAAGAATGCGGTGAAACATTCGGGGCCACTTCCCCCCTGGCGTGGGGAAGCAGGGGGGAGGCGGCCAGGCGGGGAAGCGTGGAAAGGCGGACACTGCAGAGGGGTTGCAATTTTCGTTTTGACTAAATTATCGACTACTCTGCGGACCGCTGCAGGGCCGGACCGGGGGCTGGAGATGGAAGCTCACATCTTTCGGCACCGAATAATTTGATGGTGGTGGTGGTGGTGGTGTGAGGGGAGGGGCCGAGCTGGGTGTAGGAGAGACAGCATTTTTCGCCAGCCAGCCTTAAGCCCACCGTACACGACCGCAGCACCCCGAAGTCGGGCGGACGGAGTGGTTGACGATGTAAACGCCGATGTAAACGCCATGCAACAAATGCCACCCCCACCCAGTGTCGGCCACCGAGTCACCGGAGGGATGGGCCAGTTTCGGGTGTGTGTGTGCGTGAGACATTCTGGTACCCAATTCTGAACGCAAAAATTGCCTGCATTCCGCCAAGGCCAAGAAGGGGGCAGTCAGTACACGAAGTCACACGCGAAGACACGCTCTAGCGATCAGGTGAACACTGTCGTCTAGTGTTTATCACTGACACCTGACATCTGACATCTGATGTGATACAAGCGTGACGTTTATAAGAGGGAGTTTATTCGTCCCTAACCACGAAACTTCGTGCAGTTCGCGCAAAGCATTAACTGCTTCTAACTGGCTCATGACATGCCTAGCCCACCGGAGCCCGGCGAGGTGTGTACGCCGCACGACAGAGAGGTCGTCGTACTCGCTGTCGTAGCGGCTTACCCATTGTACCTTCACACGCATCAGAGTCCATGTCGCAGATGCGTATGTGAGTAGTGGGATTATAATGGCTCTGTATAACACCAGCTGCGACCGAACGCGATATAAAATGTTAGCGAAATAGCGTTTCCTCAGACTGTAGAATGCGACGTTCCTCAGCTATGTCATCGTTGGTTCTGACCCTTGCTGACCCTAGGATGAGGCTGAGGCTAGAGACGGCTTCGGACTGCTGTGTCGCGCCTATTGGTACCTCCAAGTATACTTTCCGATGTTGTCTGGTAGGGCTGTTGACGGTGGCGTCACCATGAAGTTGGACTCCTAATTTCCGTGTATCTGCCGATCGAGATTATCGACCTATAATGTCTGCGCCATCGACACATCCTAGGATCTTGGTTGGACTTCAAGTAGACAAGTCTAGCAAGTCTTCTAACAAGTTCAAGTAATAAGTTCTAACAAGTTTGGTAAGTATGGCCAGTATCCCAAAACTAGTGACGGTCTTACATAGTTCTAGTCTGCCTGGCTGTCTATGCTATCATCTGGCTGTGGCGTACTATATGCTACTAGCAAATCACATTCCCCATTGTGGTATTGTAACGTACCGATGATATACTTCCTGATCGTCTATCGTCTAGTCGTCGTCTTCTAGTGACTAGTCGTCAGTACCATGTAACCCAGTTGTGAGACAGGCCTTTGTTGTATTGTACCGAAAAGTTGAAGATAATTGTTGCCCTCCATTAGGGCTTAAGCCTACCTGGGGCTAGGGGCCGTTACAAGCTGTTCAAGCAGTGGTAAGCACAGTGAGCAAAGTATCCACGGTCTTATCCCCCCCGGAAGGTACGCTCACCAAGCCCCAAGTTTAAAGCCTAAGGGCCCGTAAACTTTAACCGAGCAGAATCGACCGAAGCCTCGGGCGGGCCACTCTCTCTCTCTTTCTCTCTCTCTCTCTCTCGGCGGAACCGGGCGGGAGCTCTCTCTCCAGCCAAGGTGCGGGATACGAATCCCTGACCTACTGAGGGGCACCAACTTTTGCGCGAGCTTGCCGAGAAATTACAACTCATTAAGAACCGGGTGGCGGCGGCGGCGGCGACGGCGGCCGAAGCCGACTGCCGACGGGTCAGTCGCCCCAGGGGCAATCAGGGTTGTTCACTGTTCACGCATCATGTTGCGCCCACACACCTCAGATCCTGCGGGCACATGCGAGTGAGCGCGCTCTCCTCCTACAGAGCGAGTGAACACATTTTATCTCGCTGAACTCGATAAACGCAAGCAAAAAAAAAAAAAAAGGAACTCTGTTCATACTCGCCCGAAGGGCATGGCCACCCGGAGTGGCTGGTGGTGGCAGTGCGGGGTGGGGTGTGGCTGGGGAAAATAAAAACA
>NW_026454222.1:0-11111 GCF_943734635.1 Anopheles cruzii
AAACATCCAAAGCATGATGAAGAAAGTATCTTTTCGAATCGCTCGAACCGACACTGCCGCGAGGTATCAGTTTGCATGACGTGGATTCTACGATTTCCTATCGATTTCTCTCGGTACCGTGGCTCTGCTGCGAATCAACCGCGAAAAAGCCAATCCATCCGGAATATTGTTGAAGCAGCCGGGGCATACCGGTGGAGCCGTCGTGTGGGTTGGTGGCGAAAGTAATTTGGTTTCCTTCCTGGTACCGGGGGAGAAAAAAGTTTTTCCAGTCGTCTCGATTGCCCTTTTCCTGGAGCGGCTAAACTTTGACTAAAATTTGCGATTTGGCAAATCTTGCCGTTTCTCGTTTCAATTTTTCATCCACCATATGCGTCAGCAGTCGACGTAGCTTCTCTACGTCTTGTCATTATTGACACGATATTATCGTTTCCATGTAACGGCACGCATCCTTCCACACGAATAAGTCCGATGACTCGTACCGCAAGTGAGTTTTTTCGGTGTACTGTTTCCATATTTACAACCATCAGCAATGTGGGTCGGCTTTTAAAAAAGGTATCACGAATGTCGCGAGCACGGTTAGCATACGAATGGTAGACATTATTTTGGGGAATTATGGCTTGGAATCATATTTTTTCTATTTCAACTGCACCGTCTATCTGAGGAAAGCATTCTCCACTTAATGTTTTTTTACCAACCAACCTCATCGATCATAATTTGTGCTCATCGTGTGGTCGGAATATCTGATTGGATGCGATGCCAGATTTTGTGCGAACCCTTCAAACACCAATCGATTATTTTCTCCAATCTAGCCCGGAACGTCTAGGGCGTACCGAGATTGGTTGCCTCGAGCGATACTTTTAATTTTAGAATGGCGGTCGGACATAACTTTGACAGAGATTTCCGGGTCAAAGCGACACTTTACTTCGAACTGTCAATTATGATGTGGTCTCGATTGAAGTGATGGAAATCACCATTCAGTGGGAAATGATCAATCATCTGGTGAATGTTGGATAGTGTGAAAGAGAGACACAAAGAGTGAGAGGATAATATCTCTTTACTTCTCAGGTGGACTCGGGGTAGAGTTCGGGATGAGAGCATAATGCTTTTCTAAAATAGAGATTTGCCACTTCGCAGACCATCGATCCGTCAATGAATGGCACAAATGGCAGAATGTAACTGACACCGGAAAGTTGAACCCAGCGATGCACTTCTCACTGCAGGAATATTTACAATTTACCCAGTTTTATCGACCTGATCTGATTTGCGTTTAAACTCTGTAGAAGCATAGTGCCATACTCAACGAGAGAAAAATGGGAGCGAGAGACGGAGTAATACGAGGCCTGTTTCAAAAGTATTAGGATTTTTTTTGAAAACATGTTTTATCTATTCCGTCTCAGATAGCCAATCGATATGGTCAGGTTCTCAGCAACTTGGTGAAGTGATAGTCATTCGATCCTCGAGCTCGACTCGCTCTTCGACGTCCTTTAAACTTTTCGGCCGTCTGAGAACTGTTTGTACTTCAGTTCGGTTCAAGGTTGCTTCACCATAAACCAATAGCCAATATTTAAAATGCGCCCGAGCACTTAATTCACGGGTTTCCCACAAAATGTGATGCATATTCTGTGTGATGCCGAAGCCTGTTAGTACGTTTTGTTCTATCCTTCAAAAGCTACATTTCGATAGTCAATGAACGCGGAACTTATTAAAACAAGATGCGAAGTAAAATCTGACAATCGACCGACAATTGCAAAAAAGTACAAACACACGAGGAAATGAAAGAAATAATCGAAACAACAAACAAAATAGAACACCGGACAAAGTGGAGCCTTGGGTCATAAAAATAGCGAAGGATTGAATATTTACAATAATAAAAACTTTCTGTCATCAAGGGACCAACATAATTTTGCTCATGATCCGCGGTTCACGATCGAACACGATAAATGCATTTTGTTGAGCCAAAAAAATTAGACCGAGGACGAATAACGGATAAAATAAAAACGCTGTCTGACAAAATCGTCACGTCCTCGTAAAACTCATAAAGAATGCTGCCAGAGTGTTTCGAGTGTTAGAAAAGGGGTGCCTGCATAAAGTCGTAATTGAAAGAAGGTTTTCGTGATGAAGAACACACAGGATATATCGAAGAGTTTCATCATAAATTAGGAACAATACGATCAAAGGGTTGTAAGGAATTTCATGGAAACCCGAAACAAACGCAAATGTTAATGCAGGATTAACATTATTAAGAAAAACACATTTGTTACGTCGAAGAGTAACGGACTATTGTTTCGAGGTTCAGCAGACCTCGTGAATCAACGCAGTTTTCGGAGATCGCACCCGGTTTCTATGTTTGCGTCGTAAGTTTTCCAATTGACTGAGTTGGCCTACAACATTTGAAACGGGTCAAAACGGTTAAGAAACTACCTATTGTCCAGTGGCCAATGATATGTTTCGTTTCTTTCGTTTTTCGATTACATAACACCGCCCGTACAGGACACATGGACCGCAACCATAATTTGCCATTTGCCGATGGGACCGATAAATAATAATTCGCCCGCACGCAACGGCACGAATGAACTTAAAATCAATTAAATAATCATCAACCGAACCATTTGGCGTAGTGCGCGTTCGTGTGAATTTATGGCCATCACGGCATCGCCGATGCCGCAATGCACTGCGCTGCTGCCAACGTTAGTCCCGTGCCCCGTGTGATATGTGTAACATCTGTGCGGATGACTTGGGACGAAGCTTGAAGCGCAACCCGGGCGTACGATTGCTGTCCTGCCTCACCTTCGCGCCAGCCACTTGGCCGCTGAGAGCGACCATTCGCTATGCACCGCGGCTGCGGCTGGTGCATTTGTTGATGTTGCCGTTTTCGCTGAAGTCGGGAGAAACTACCACGTATGTACAAAAGGGGTTTGCGCGATCAAGCGCCTACACTTTCTATGCGTAACTTTGCTGCTACCGTAACCTAAACTTGACCGGTAAAAATCAACACTACCCGTTCCGTACCGGTTCCGTCATCTGCAAGTGGCCTGCGAACCGGAAGTTTGGCGCAGTGCACTAACGGAATTACTTAAAGTGGGACTGACGATCACAATCGAACTCAGGATTCCGACGAGAAGTGACGTGATGATTTTTTAAACAATCCACCAACTGGTTCGCAGCGCCACACAGAGCACACCGGGGGGGGCGGAACGTTTTGAAGCATACTTTCTGCCTACATCCTACGTCTTCTCGCGACCGCAGAGGACTTTGTCCTTGTTGCGGGGAATGATTAGCGCTACCTTCACCCGGCGACAGTTCCGGCGATTCGATTCACAGCTACACTTTAATCGATAACATGCAACCCACTGATGCAACCCACACGCAGCTGATCCTTCCGAGGCGGATGAGCACGTCCTCAGACACACCCTGTGCGGGCTTTCACTTTCATCGTCCAAGGTCTCCCGGTGGTAGGTGATGCAGGTGGTGCAGGTGAAGCGACGGTAGCATCGGCGGGAGCTGCAGCCAAACCAGCAGCAAGCAACAGGACACCATCCGTAGCCGCAGCCAAGACGTCAACGAGGCTGCTCCTCCGTTGTGGAACGCCCCCGGCGGATGTCGTATCGCTGGACCTGGTGCGTAAGAGAAGGAACCGGAAAGGGCTGGAGTTAGTGACGCTATGGCGCGGGCCTATTAAACGGGCGAGTTACGGGGGAGAGGATTACGCACAATGAGCTGTTAATCGCACCCGAGTTAATGGCTTCGAGAGGGCGTTGCGGCGAAATTGATTGGCATAAGTCAGAGGAACGGGCTGCGACACCAGCTGCGTGAGACGACAGCACCGGCTTCCGGCTGGCCGGAAGTTTTGAGCCGGCGAAAATCACTCGCAGCTGCCACCCCGTCACCGGGACACCGGGGCACAAGGTACGTTGCGTTGATAAATGTGTGAATAATTGAGGTATGCTCGAACATAATTAATGGTACTTTACAAACTCCGGCGATCGGCCACGGGGACCGGGGCCCAGAGCGAAACAAAAAAAGTAATGGAGCTACTTGTGGGGCGGCTCGAACCCGACCACCCGACCACGGGCGTTGTAGCTGTCAAGGAGGAAATCTATTCCACTCGCTTTCCGGCCAAAAGCTCCCGCGCCCGAAGTAATTAATTACCTTCCGGGGACAGTCCGACAAATAACACCCCGCCTCGGGGGGGACGGAACTGTCGAATGTTACTCCTTTCCTTCTCCTTCCCGTTCTGAGCCCCGGGTTGGGATGATTAGGACTCGTCCTTTTCGGGTCCGCCCCGAGCGCCGCCGGACAAGCCGGGATTCCGGTAAGAAAACCATTTGTTAACAAGCGGCAAAACACACACACACACGTACGCAGCCGGGTCAGGCAGGACTCGGAGATGAGTTGGAAAGATTTATTGAGCTGGTCGCGCATCGCTGAGCACTACTTCGGCCACCGGCCCCCCGAAGATGGTGGGGACGAAAATCATTGCATGATTTGCAATTACAAGGCTCTCGATCGGCAACGTTGGACCACGTGCTAATTGGGGTTTTATGTTCTGCCGGATAATTGAATAGTCATAGTTGGCACTAATCTGGCCGGAAAAGTCGCTCACGCCGGCAAGAATATTAATGGCAGTGAAGTGATAGTGATAATTTGATTGTCGACTTAATTCACTCCCGCCCGCCCGGGCGGCCGCTCTCTTCAATACTCATGATTGATGAGATCGGTTAAGAGGCTACCGACCGGCCACACCGCTTGTGTGTTGTTTGCTAATGTATTTTTGTCTTTTACGAACGAACATTCCATCAGGCGGTAGCCACATATTGTGCTTCTTAGCTTTTCATTTCGACCGTCATTTGATGTTAATGGATTTTTTGCTCAACCAGAATGCTCAGATTTATGTTTCTCCGATAGCGCCATAGCGCCATTCCATTCTAACCGGGCGACAACAAGCTCCTGTTGTCCTGTTGCTGCCTCTGCTGCACCGGGGCTGTGTTTTTCCAGCAATGAAGTGATAATTGACTCGTAAATTTCTGCCGGATGTTTTCCGAATTTCCAGCACGTTTCCGATGGTGGCGCTCGGTCGGGTGCATCGGGACGGCGCGAGGGTCGGTTGCAACCGCCAAGCAACGGCACGCGGTAAACCATTACATTCACACGGCTGGTGTCCTTAGAGTGATTCCGCGCCGCGCGTGTGGAGGGAATTGACTGGTTCCCGCGTACGTGATTGTTTGGTTCGATTGGGGCTTTTTTTTCCTACCATTTTCCCCGTTCCTTCGCGTGAATATAGACATTCGGCGCTCTAATAGTGCCACATTTTTCTGCCACACTGAACATCGGTTTTGGGTTGGGCCGCGAATTGCTTCCCTCCCGTTTTACACTGTTTGCGGCCCATTTCCATTCCATCGTTTTTTGTTTGTTTTGTATTTATTCGGAATTTTCCCCAAAACGGATTTCCGGAATGCATTTGAACAATGCAAAAAACGCTGGTGCTAACCCCGGGGAGGGCGTTGAGGGTTGAGGCGCAGAATTGATTGCCACTCGCCACATACTAGGCGGGCGAAAAACCCCCCTTTACACCGAATCACGCTCGCCACATATCCTTGTTGTGTTGCGGGGTTTTCATTTTCAGGATTGTTTTTTAACATTTCTCCGATTTAGATTCCGAAGTGGCAGTCATAAACGACAAACAAGCTAAAACCAAATAAAAAAAAACGGTAGAACATAACCGCAACATATTCTGTGTTTCGATTGTGGGTTGCTCTGTCGGCGAGCGAATTATCGAGCCATGACCGCGTGCAGACTCGGTTGGGTTGTTGTGGTAGCGTCGATGATCCTCCGATTTAGATATTCATTTGGGAAAGGTGAATATTTATTGTTGAAACACTCAAAACCGTGCCTAGTGATTATGATTGAATGGGTGACGCTAAATTGCCAACCATAAATCAGTCAGCAATTGAAAATGGCATTTCGGCAGCGCCCGGTTCTTGACCAGCACACATAATTCACAGAATGGATTGAAACTGTCGGTGGTTTTCGGTTAAAGTTGAACACTTTTGGATACAAAACTCACCATCACCTTTCCACTCCTCGACGCCGTAGTCTCCGACCATGGTAGGATCGTGTTTTTTGTTTTGTTTCCGCCCTGGAAGAGAATAAAAAAAAAAACAATCGATTAGCACGTCTAGCACAAGAAATGTTATGAGATGATTGTCCGCAAAAGCAGTGAAAGGCAATATAAAACATAAACTAAAACTAGAGAGAAACTGCCACCGCTTTTTGCGTTATTCTCTGTGACCCGTATTTTGATTGTTGATTGCAAAGTGATTGACAGTTCGATCACCCACGGATGGCAATTCCGATGATAGTAGTTTGAAATCAACGGATGTGAGTTTCAAAGAAGATGAAAATACTAGCCTGTTCAATAAGTTTTGCGCCTCGATACCAGAGGGCGCTGCTACGAGTCAATTTTTTTTGTCATATTGGTACACTCTTCAAATGAACGTATGTAAAGTTTCATTTCAATCGGTCACTTACTTTTTTTTACAAGCCATTTAGTATCGATGTGTCACATTACTTTTTTACAGCTGTTATGACGTCATCATTTGCTAAAAAACCCTTTCCGCGCACGATTTTTTTGGTTTGAAAACAGATGGAAGTAGTCAGGAGCCAAATCTGGTGAATAGGGTGAATACTTCAACAATTCGAACTTTAATTCATGGATTTTTGCCATTTTCGAAATGCTCTTCTGACAGGGTGCATTGCCCTGATGAAAGAGGATGTTTGTCTTCTTCAAACCGGGTCTTTTTCACGAATTTTCTCTTCCAGTTGGTCTAAAATCTTACAAAAATAATAAAAATTTATTGTTTTATCAATTTGCAATTAATCCGCTAACAAAATTCAATTCGCATCGCACAAAACTGATGCTAACATCTTTTTAGGCAATTTCTGGACGAACTCGTTTCGGATCCAAAGAAAACGGTTCCAACCACTCGTTAGCCTCTTGTTTTGATTCAGGATCATAGTTACAGACCCAAATCTTATGCACAGTGTTGATTCGATGCACAAAATCCACTTTATCCTATCGAAAACGCTTTAAATGTTGTCAAGATAGATGCATTCGAATACGTTTTTAGCGAATGCGGTACCCATATTGCAAACAGCTTTCTCGAACTCAAAATTTCAGTCAAAATATTGGTTATACTGTTCAATGAGTTGGCTAGGTCTTGTACTTAATTTCTATCAGTGTTTGAACGATTTTCGAAAATGATATCCTGTATTTGTTCTACGATTTCAGGTGTTCTGTCTGTTTTTTTACGTTTTTGACATGGATCAACTTGAAGGCTACTACGACCACGTTTAAACTCAGAAACCCCCCTTTTAACCCCCTAATTAAAGGTGAAGAGTCCTTATACACTTTCAACATTCGTTCATAATTTTCCTTGGCCTTTAAACCTTTCAAAAATAAAAATAAAATCACTGCACGATACTTGATTTTTCCATTGAAAAAAATACTGTGACATGTCGGCTCGGCTTGTCTAAATGACTTGTAAAAAAAAAGTAAGTGACCGATTGAAATGAAACTTTACATACGTTCATATGAAGAGTATACCAACATGACAAAAGAAAATTAGACTCGTAGCTGCGCCCTCTGGTATCGAGGCGCAAAACTTATTGAACAGCCTAGTATTATGTTGCAAAAGTGGTTTATTGTGACCATTGGCTCGCCAATTTTGGATGTTTCACTGTGAATCAAAGGAATAGTATAAATAAAAGTAAAAATGCAGTAAAAAGGAAAAAGGTGGATCGACATTGAAATTAATGCCTCACCAACGTACCAACCGACCCGACGAAAGCTCGATTTGACAAGTAGTCCTTCTGACGGATGAAAAATTAGGCCATCAACCATCGTGAAACGGTGATTGGAACTGATCGGGAAGAGAGTGTACACCAAGACTGGGCGAACGAAGTTCGATCGACATCGAACATCGAAAACACTCGTAGATGTTTGTCGGGAAATTGATTTACTGCGGTCTGCGTCTGCGAAAACCGAAGGTGAGAAACAGGAAATGTGCGCCCGAAAAAGCGAAATTGCGATCGGCACTCGAATCTGCATTGAATCGGGGGAGATTTTCTTTCCGCCATCGCCATTCCTTGTGGTCGACCCAAAAATGAAACGGAACTCAAACTGCTTATCAAAAGCGGAGTGCGGTGGCAAGAGGACGAAGACGACCGTCGGGCGCCAATAGGAAGTTGGGCGGCTGTTTTTCCGGCGAAAAAATCGTCGTCCCCGCTCGACCACCCCGGGAACGGGGCTGTTGTTGCCTACGGAAAATTGGTGAGAAAATATCGAAAATGGGAAAGCGACAAAAAATGGTGGCCGCAGTGAAAGTCTCATGAATACACTTGGAAGAGGACCGCCGTGCCGAGGACCGATCGTTTGCGAAACGAACAAACTGCGGAAAGCCCGACGGTTGAAGTGGAGCATCACCATCATCAGGATGGTGTGATGCCGGCGCCCTCGGGCCCCGGGAAGGTGGACGAGTTCGATGGATGGAATGAAAATACGTTTTAAAATTTACATTTAAATTACCTTTTGATCGATTGTTATAAAGTGATTCGGTTGTCAATATTGTCGTCGGGGCCGGTATTTCTGCATATAAATTAAAAAACCGAAGGCAAATGAAAGGCATCATTAGTAGGGCGGTCACACGGGAACGAACGACCCGATGATGACTGTTGATGTAAGTAGAGAGACAGTCAGGGAGAGAGAGAGAGAGCGAGAGATCAAGGGAAATGCGGCTTCAGAACCCTGGCCCCCCGGCATGTCTTTTTATTGTTTTTGACCTTGCCTGGCTGACTCGGTTCAGGGTCTCGGTATGAACAGGATCGAGCATGCTGACCACCCGGTTTGGACCGTTACGAGGTAGCCGGTGGATGTTTCTAATTTTCACAACCAATTGCGTCGCCCACATCGGGGGGTGATGGGGGAACGAAACGGAGCAGCGAAATTGGGTTTTCGATTTTTTTTCCAATCAACCAACCGAAGCGACGGCCAACCAATAAACAACCCGTCGGCGAGTTGTTTACAAAATTAGTTGAAGCGAAACAGTTCACACCTAGTCAGACTTTGATTGCTTTCGAATGCCTTTCGGAGTTTATAGGAAATTCTCACACAATTTAATCTACAAACCTAAATCATTTAGAAAATGATATTTAACAAACTTGTGAAAGACTAAACTTGTTGACAAAAATGTAAACTTGTTGACTCCCTATCCTGTTGCACAGTCACAGACTCTCTAACGATAGTCCGGCGCATCCGTTCAGAGAGGAACACACAATTGCATTCGACCACAGCAGCACATTGTAAGCGATTCGTTTCATTCCTGGCGCCTGCCAACAATGCGCTTTCTCGTCCTTTCGTCACGGTTTGGGGTCATCATTTTATTGCATTGGTCACATTTCGGGACTGCAAACAATAAATAACGTCTACCGACAGCCAGTCGGCCGGTGACCAATACATCAATAGCGGATTTACAATCCCACTCCATCCCACCGAGTGGCCGATGCTGAGCCAGGATCAGCCAGTCGTAAACATGGCCCACGCGGTCGGTAGTGTGCTGAATCGAATTCCGGCTCCAAGCCGGAACATCGTGCCTCGCACGCACTTTCGAGAGCCACTTTCTGTTTCGTTGCAATTCCATTAGCCCGGAAAACTCAATTACATTCCTCGGTGCGCCTCCTGCCGATGGCTGGTGTTGGTGGAGACTATCCGGTGACTGCCCCCCGACGGATGCACGGTTCCAATTTCCAAAACATCCGTTAATTATGCAATGAAACAATGGGAATGGGATTTTCCGGCGGCATCAAAAGTTTATCCTCCATTATGCATCGGCGCCCATCGGCGTTCGCTAGAACGGCCCCGGGCACGGGCACGCTCTCTATGCTAGCCAAACGAGTCAGCGAACGGTACGCACGTCCTCAGAAAAACCGGTCCAGGGCGATCGATTTGATGAACCGCGTCTTCGGTTCACTGGCAGCTTTTTATGTGTGCGACAAAAACCCGATTCTATAGCTTCAGCTCAGCATATGATCGAATGACGTTCCGGGCCGCCGGAGGTCCGTATCCGGAGTGCAAACTACCGCGAGCATCCGGAAATGGCCCGAACACTGCAACCCGCCGGTTCGCTAGTGTCCTTTGGACGATTTGAAAGCTAAAGCGGGAGAAAAAAACATGCAAACGGCCAAAATTCGCTTCCGGCAAAAACTACTTTCGGAGGCTGGCTCCTGAAAGGATTCGCTGTGTTCACCGTGTGGCGAGACCTCCGGTCTCGGAAGTCTCGGAGTTCGCGGAGCCACGGATTTCCGCTGATCTCTCGACAATAGACTCGACGCGTACGAAAGGGTGGTTTTCAGGGGGAGGTGGGGGGGATCCGTTACCGTCCAATTTGATTAGTCCATCGGTTTCGCCTAATGAGTTTTTGGCCACGCATCGGTACGATCCGAAATCCGCCGGCCCGACAGATCGGATCTTCAGGCTCATATACTTCGTGTAGCCCGTGTTGCGGGACATCGTTTCGAACTTATCGCCCGTGCGGGAGGTATCTGCAAGAAAAAGGGGAAAACAAGATAGAGTGAGTGAGTTCAATGAGCAAAGGTTGACCGAAGCTAATTACACTATATCGATCAGCAGTGCAAAACGGAAGGATCGAGTTCAAACGATTATAAATGAGTGATAAATAGTGGTCAATAATCGTATTTGGAGCCTAGGAAGGGCTTAACAATTTCAATAACTTTTGGAATCGTCCGTGTACACATCAATCATTCAATGAATGCGTCACAGGACATTACTTCGTTACTCTTTTGCGTCTACCGTTTATAGGCATTAGCACGAAGCTTTCGGTCTGCGTCATTATTTGTGGAAACACATTTACTTTCCATAAGCAATAATTACCGGAACGACGGTGGTTCCGAAATTGCATCGCTTTTATGTTGGTAATTTGATTTAATGTGCAGTAGAAATGTCTTGCTAATGACGAACACGGAACAGCCCAAAATTGAGATGCACATCCACCACCGAACATCCCATTTGAAGTGAATGATTTTATGGCGAGCGGAAG
>NW_026454223.1:0-325 GCF_943734635.1 Anopheles cruzii
GCTGGTCACCTGAGAAATCATGTGACAAAATTTGGTCCTTGCAGGACGAGGGGAAGGGGGGGTCCCCATACAACCCCAATCCTTAAAATACGTCCTAGGGCAATATGGGTATCGTTTCTTAGGTTTTGATGGTCTCTAAATCGATTGGTTTCACTGAAAAGCCTTTTCCTTCCTTCTTCCACCTATCACCACTCTTCTTGAAGTAGTGTGATGTTGGGGGAAAACGGCGTAGTTTGCGTTTAATTTTGAAAGAAGGTGAGAAAGAGAGGAAGAGAGAGAGAGAGAGAGAGAGAGAGAGAGAGAGAGAGAGAGAGAGAGAGAGAGA
>NW_026454223.1:425-11190 GCF_943734635.1 Anopheles cruzii
AGAGAGAGAGAGAGAGAGAGAGAGAGAGAGAGAGAGAGAGAGAGAGATAGCAACGGACTGCTACAGCCTTCTAGATTGCAATTAGGATCATATAGTAGAAAAAGTACATTTCACACCTCCCGGGAGAGGTGCTCTCATACAAACATAACATAAAATTCAGCATAATTCGGGTTGTTTTCGAGCAAATCGAACCAAATTCTGCAGGTGGGAGTTTTTGGGAAGGGGAAATGTTCTGGTGAATGTTTGAAACCGCTCGCCACTTTCCAAATGGTGGCTCCCATACAAAATTAGGGTAAATTTCAGCAAAATTCGAAAAGTGTTCAAACAGTTTGAGTCAAATTTAGCTGGTGCGAGTTTTGCCATGTATCCAACGTTAAGTGGGAAGGAAAGCCAATCGGATACATCACCGGGAAGCCCTATCATTCGGAACAGAGTAACGGGAGGTGGAAAGGGAACCTGAACAAATATGTCACCGGGAAGCCCGGTCGTCTGAAAAGTAGAAGTAACGGGAAATGCAAAGGGAAGCTGATCGGATACGTCACCAGGAAGTCCTTTGAAACGTCGGATAATCAAGAAATGAGGATGAAATGAGGCGTGGCAACGCGCGCCGGGATCTGCTAGTTCGATCATAAAACATCGCCAAGACACGACCAAGACGCCCGGGCGGAGGGGGGTCAACGGGGTGGTCACCATTTCGTAACTGAGTACCGGGGAACATGATTCGGTTGTTTTTGTCCCTTACAGCAGCAGGCAGGTGAAGCCACCTGCGGAGGTCAACGAGTGGTTGACGTCCTTCGTCCTTCGGACTAAGGCATGAGGTTGGCGCTTCCGGAATGGCTTACTGGCCTCCGGGGAGCCAGCGGCCAGTTACGAAGAAAGTTTGCAGCACATCTGCAGCCCCACTCCGGAGCTTCAAAGAGGCGGGCCGCGCCGTACGCAACCACGCAACCTTCAAGGACCCTCTGGCAGGCGATTGACATTCCTGGCCGTTACAAAATTGGCACACGACGTCGACGTCGACGACGACGACGACGACGATGGCGAGTTTTCTGCTTTCACGCATAATACGTGAAGTTATGCTGCCGGCTCCGGCTTCCGGTGCGCCGCTCTTTTATTAAAGTCCCACCGCGGCCCCGTCCGCCGGAATGCTGTCTTACTTTTACGGGCCCCTTGCTATGCTCCCCGAGGCGCGGACACGTGGGACAGCCAACAAAAAAATGGCAAGGAAGAGTTTGCCAGGCGCACGGGACGGGGGCGCTTTATTGATGCTCGGGTTAGCTGAAAACGGGGAAGCCAGCAGCGACGCGTGGCGTATGTGGGACGACCCCAAACGGGGAAAAAAAAAGCTCTGACTCTAGCAACGGGAAAACGGCGGAGCATAAGAGGGAGTCTCGCTAGTTGGGATTTTCTCCCGCCGGGGGTTTTCCATGTTTGATGAGTTAATTAAAATGCAAAGCATCATGAGAACGTCGGCAACGATTGACCCCACGGCGAGTTTCGGTTTCTTTTTTCTCCCTCGGTCTGTGTGGGAAATTGTACATCGAGCTGCAGGAGTTGGCCGAAGCCGATGGCGTCGTTTCGAAGGATAACGGCGAACGTCAGGGGCCGAGCAAGTTAGTTTGTTAATCAAATTGCTGGCCAGCTTAATGGGAAGCTTCCGATGCATCCCACACTATGGCACTAATGGTTCAATCAGTCCAGGGACACTACAATATTATTTTAAATGATGGTTGACTTTCGTAATTATGAGGTCTAGGGTGGATGGTCCCAGAAATCCAATCGCGCGAGCGTGAGCCACATGCTGAGGATTGGTTCGCAAGACGTATTGTGGCTGGTTGAACACGGTTTATAAATTCATTCCAAATTTGCGTTCCATGAAAACATATTTAAACAGGATTTTCTTTTATAAATTATTATTTCTATGTTGATTAAAGATTTGAATAAAATTAGGTTTAGGAGAAAGAAAATAATTATTTTTGCGTTAAATATAAAGCTTTATTCAAAATGTGTCGTCATGTACAAACTGTGGCAAATATGATAAACAGGATGCGGGCACAACACCTCTTTTATTTTCCAATGCTGGAAATTTCTAGTCAATCGATAGCTTGAAACTTTCCAGTTGTTGACAGTAAAGATTAGAATTTAGTGTTTTACCATACGGAAGCAGCTAATAATAACTATTCCCTTCAAGTCCCATCAAATACTAATATTCGGTCGGTCAACTTCGATTATTTCGGCTTTGGCTTCTTTAACATTATCTGCATTATTTAACAGTATCGGCAGTTTAAAGGCCCGTCTACACGCTACGATATATCTGAACGATGCCTTGTTTCAGATTAATCGTGACGATATATCGTAGCCAAGGTGGAGCGTCTACACGCCACGATGCATAGTTTCGATTTGCAATCACAGCCATGGAAGTAACACTGTATTGGTCTGTCTTGCCATTGTGCGTTTCGGTTTAAAATAAAAAATAGAACGTGCCAAGAGTACTTATCAGTCCGAGTGGTCGAGGAAATGGGTTTTTAAGTGAAGCCATTGTTCTCACTTCAAACTTTTGCTTTAAAACATTCAAAACAACATGCCAAACCGCCATCAATACACGCACACATGTCTATCCACCGTCTGCACACGCACACATGTATGGAGGTTGGATCCAATGGACCGAAATTGATGCTCGGCGCATTAGATTTTTTTTATCTGAAACTATGGTCGTATACAAGCAAATTGGTACTATTTTGCTGTCTACACGTTACGATATATCGTTACGATTGGTCTGAAACAAGGCATCGTTCAGATATATCGTAGCGTGTAGACGGGCCTTAAACACCATTCACACTTCAGTTGCCTGGTTGCCACTTTCTCCTATATAATCCAAAAACTTTAAAATGTCTCTTTGTTTACTTCCATTGTTTACGAGGTATCGATCACTGCAGCCATTTATTGAGAAAATAATGGAATTCTTTTGCCCAACCTGATGTTTGAATTTAATTTTCCAATCCATTATGCTCAACCGCACAACGCTTTTGTTGACTTTTACCTTAAATGAATTGTCTCAACGACTCGAGAAAATATCCCTTCATTAAATCGTGGCTCCTTGCTGAGTTCTTTTCTTGGCCTCTAATTTAATATAAGGAATTACGCGATGCCGCAAATGAATCGTTAAACGATGGTGTTGCGTGAAAGTTTGCATGCGAGTGATAGTTATAATATGCATGCGAGTGACAGGTAGTGACAGGACCGATTAGAGAGGTTTGGACCCGATGAGAGCGGTATAAACGGATAGGAGGCAGTTGCAAATGGAGAACCGGAGAGAGAAGACGAAATAAAAGTGTTGGCCAAGGAAGGAAATTGATAAGAGAATAAAAGAATTGTTAAAAGGAACCTGGGTCGACGCTCTAGCCATTAATAAGCTAAACTTACAGATGGCTTGCGATGTTTAAAGTCCACTTCAAACTTTAACACACCACATTTTCAGGATGTTTTGGAATGAAATTGTGTGTGACATTGTTTTGAGAGAAAAAATCGCAACACAAAATCCAACCTCCTTAACCGGATGCGTAAATCAAGCGATTGGCGAAAAAAGTGAGCCGTCAACCCGGAAGGTAACGCATAAATTTCCATTACCACCACACGGCACACGGCGAACGTAAAGTTGCTGTTTGTTTAAGTTTCCGGATCACCGAATCCTGCACACGGCTCGGGCCTCGTCTCGCCCCGTTTTGACGACCGCGACTGCGTGTGTGAAGTTTTTAATCAGAATTTATTTCCTCACACTGCCAAAAGGGGAACACACACACACACACGAGGATGCCCGTTTTCCCTGGGAAGCAACACGGGTGCGAACTGTCGGCCGTCACACCACGCGAAACCACGCACCGCGAGCAACTTCCGCAAAACGTAATCCCGAGCCGCCGAAGGATGTCACCCGAAAGTCAAGCCCAAGCCCGTAGTAAGTTCTTTTACTGGCTCCCCCGGAACGGAATGGGTCCGAACACACGCAGTCGGGCGGTGCGTTTCGGGTGGTGATTTGGCAAGACGAGCGAGCGAGTCCCGCAGGCTTCGAAGGAGCCACAGCCAGCCAGCCATCGATCATAGCCAGCCTTGCGTCGTCGTGCCCGACCGGGGGGCAACATAAAAGTCCCGCTCCGGGTTTCGGGCCCGTTTCCGGCCGATGGGACGTCAAGGTGGCTTAAAAGCTCGTTACCCAAAAGCCCAAACCGTGGGGCACTCTGGCGGCGAGTGGCGTCAAGTGGCATTACCGCGCACGCAAGGACATCCATCGGCGGCTGTTGGCGGGCGGGTTTCCGTTCCTTTTTCTTTAGCAGCGCTGCGGCCCCATTCGGCACGATTGGTCGTTAGAGCTGATTGGCAAACGAGGTCCTGTGCCGAGGAAGCCGCTGGACCGCGAAGACCCGCGTAGTCGCCAGAAGCATAAAACCGGACGGCCGCTAGGAGCGGGAAAAAAGCCACTCACACACACACATACACCGACCGTCACGACCAAGCGACGTTTCGTTGGTGGAATTCTTGGGCTTTGAGCTTTGATAGGTTTTTTGTTGCGCGTCGCTGTTGCTGCCGCGCTACTAGAAGGACCCGAGCCAGCTTTTAGCCGTCCTCGTCGCCGAGCGGCTCACCGGCTCGGGTTAGCGCTCGGGGTCACCAGGTGAATGATAAATGTATTCGCATGTCAGCAAGGATCGGCCGGGTCCGGGCCGATGGGTTAAAGTGACGTCGAGACTCCGACACAGGCGACAGATTTACGATATTGAGTGAAGCGCGCTGTTTAAGCGCTGAGGACGAAAACGACAGACAAGACGGATTACCATTCCATCACTCAGAGGCACCGGGAGGCTTCGACGAAAATGAATTCATTCCACAACTTCATATCAGGCTTTCCGCGAACTCGCACAACGTTCGGGCGGGCGGGTAGGCGGACCAATTTAATGATGTCTGCTTAAAATGTTTCCATTCCTGGTGACGCCTGGGCGGCGTTACTTCAAACGCTCCGAAATGTTCCGAACTCGCAGAACTCTGTCAGCTACTGGAAAAACCCCGGCGTGCTTGTGTCTGCCGGCCCGGACAATGCCCGGAGTCGCTGCACGAAACAATCGATATTCAATCATCGAAAGGGCGCTTTAGGTGTCAGGATTCCGATGGGAAAACGGCACACGCCCGTAATCAGTGTCCACGTGGAAAGCGGGCCAAATTGGGCCCACTTTATTGAGCCCCGTGCCCCGTAAGCCGAACCGAGCGCAGCACACGACATTTAGTTTCATTTCGGTTGTCGTCTGTTTTATTTCAATTCCCACCCATCCGATTGACACATTGCCGGCCGCCGCCGCCATTTGCCGTGTTTATGTGTTTTGCAGCCGGCGCCGACTGGTGGGTCGTTGGCGGGTCCTTTTTATAAGGCACGCGCGCGCCAGGATCATTGGCGCGTCGCAGTATTTTAATCCACATTGATTGCCGCTTTTTATTTCGGGCGAATTTGTCCGATAAATTTGACAGCGGCAACAAAACGGCGGCTGCCGTTAAGTGCGCCGGATTTCCTGGCCTGGGGGATTGAGTTATTTTTTAACGTCAGGCCACTAAGCTGCTTTCCATCATAATACGCGGGTGACTTGGTATGTTTCCGGCCTCCGAGCATGAAGATGGCGGCAAACCAGTAGGTGGAAGTTAGTGAATTTGATTGTCAATCTTCTGACAGTTACTCGTCAAAATTGCATCCAATTTGGACGCGCCGTTTTTGGCAAACAATCGTTTGAATGTGTTCATGTCAGTGTGTTTGTGAAAATGGAAAAAGAATCAAGTGTCGAGGTGTCGTTGAATATTCTTTACGTATCCGGTGTGCCTCAGGGAAGTAATCTTGGTACGTTACTGATTATTATATTCCTTAATGACGTTAGTTCTGCTCTGCTCCCTGTCTGTCATCTTTTGTATGCTGATGATCTTAAACTGGTTTTGCCTATTGATAGCATTTCGGATTGCAAAATCCTTCAGGAGCTTATAGTTATTTTTGAACGTTGGTGTATATGCAATGGAATTTCCGTCAATGTAAACAAGTGTAATGTGACATCGTTCTCGCGCAAGAAAGTGCCGTTACTATATTCGTATAAGATGAATAGTACTATTATCCCTAGAATTGACGCGGTGCGAGACCTAGGTGTTGTTTTAGATTCTAAGCTTAATTTTATGATCCATTATCAGGAGATAATTAGCAGACCTCTTAGAGTGTTAGGATTTGAATTTACGAATGTCTAAAGAATTCACTGATCTCATGTGTCTGAAGACTCTATACTGTGCTCTAGTCCGTCCAATTCTTGAGCACGCTTGTGTGGTGTGGAACCCACAGGCTCAATGCTGGGATCACGCTATTGAGTCTGTTAGAAGGCTTACAAGAGTTGCCTTAGCTAGGACGGGTTGGTACTATTTCAATAATCTTCCTTGGTATAATGTACGTTGTCTTTGGCTTGGTATTCGTCCTCTAAATCAGAGGCGTTTGACATCTTGCGCTCTCTTTGACACCAGTGCAAAAGTGGTATTTATTTCTTTTCCTTTTGATGCGCACTTTTTTGTTGCTCATTACATTATGCTTAATAAATGAATAAATAAATAAATAAGTAAATAAATAAATGAATTGAGGTCTGTTTATACGTTTTAGGTTTAGCTGGGGATATCATTTATTACTATGCAATTTTTGTAGTTAAATTTAGACTTGGTCGTAAAAACTTGGTTGATCGTTCGGAATGTCCAAGTTCTGCAACTATCGGTGAAAACATCGCTAAAGTTCACTGATTGGAGGTAAAGGACCACCGAATCAAGTGGGAAAGACAGCAAAGGTTATGAACATTAAAAAAAGTTTGTTTGTCAATTTAAACATCAAAATTTAAACTTAAGGATGCTGTTCGCGCGTTGGACGAGCCACAAACAGTTGAAAAATGCCAAAGACCGAATTAATTTGCATCCTTCTGTTATGCGTCGCCTTTGCTAGGTCGGAAATGTTTCAAGTCACCCACGTCAACCAGTTTGTCCAATGAACACCCCAACCAGACACCAGAAGGGTTATGAACATTGGGCCAACAAACGCAATCGCTGGATAATCCGAATGCAAAGAATTACCCAGAAGCAGGCCCCATTCGCACCAAAGCAATGCGCTCGGTAAGACCCATCGGAAGCAATCGATACACTTCCGATGTCACCACAGCTTGGCCCAACACTTCCGCCGCCGCCAGAATGAATCCGGAAACAATTGATACAATTTAAACATCCAATCGGTGTCGGAAGCCGTGTCGCTTATCTCGGGCACCGGGCTCTTGTGCCCGAGGTCCGGCCCGAGGTCCGGCCCGACGGGCAGGGTGTAAGTTTAAGAGCGGGCTTATCGTGTGCCGGAAGCCGTTCCCCGAAATCCATGCCCCGGGTCAACGCATGACCATTGATTGCCGAGCCGATCTAAGGAATCTGGCTTACCAGCCCACACAGCACACAGTGGCTCGCCCAAGCGATTCGGTTTGTCTCCGGCGTGGACTCCGGGGCGAGGACAAACTTCCGGGGGCCCCATCCTGGGACGGCAGCGAAATGAATTGATACGACCGGTGCCAGCAATTTGTTTCTAATGGATACAAATGTACCATCGATTAGAGTTAACCTTTTTGCCGCGCGACATCACGGTCCTTTCGCCGCTGTGTCTTGGTGTGGCCTCCACCGGAAGAGCCTTCCACCGTTCGGTTCGTTTGGCCGGTGTCTGACCGGACCGGAAAGCCGATTTAGCCGATCGGATGCCGCTGCCTAATGCGCCGAGAAACTCTGGTCAGCAAAGCTCCGCTTCTCGGCAGCGTCCGTCCGAAAGGAGGGATTACTTCACCCGGCAATCGGAGGCCATCGGGGGCACAGTCGGCAGGCTGGCGTTTGTTTTTCTTGCTTTATCGAAGCAGTGGAAGACAACTCGCAGACAGGTTCCGCTTTCTGTTCCGGCAGCAAATACTTTCTCATTAATCAAACCGAAAGGATCGTAACCTTCATCAAAGGATACACACGGCGCAAAAGGCACTCTCCCGGTCTCCCGGCTGGGTCGGATACTGCTTCCCGGCCGAATGAGTCCCAGGACCAGAGAAGCATTAGTTACGAAACCATTAATTAGGGCAAAAAGGACTCGGGAGGGCTCTCACCGAATTCTTTCCGGACTAGTTTGAAATTTTACGGGTCAACGCAAAACAGAAACCAGAACCCCACCTTGAATCGTCCGGAAGCACCCCCCCAGCAGCACCCAGGTTTGTTGACTGACCTCGGGTCAACAGCACGCAACCGCACGTTCCGATCATCCAATTATGATTGGCTTTTAATAAAAATCTGTTACAGTCCTCCGTAGGGTGGGGTCCCCCCCCGGGTGCACGTCACCCGTAAAACGGACCGGCTCGAGCATCATTTATCAAACCACGGTCCCGGAGAATCGGTTTTTGGGGACTTTCGAGTTTACTTTTTAACGCATCGGCGATCCTTTCGCGGTTGATGCCCGGAAGCCCTAATTGATTGACTCGTTACATTGAAACCTCAAGCTTCGGGGGGTCTTTTTTGCGGTCTACGGTCAGACGAACGTCTGGCCAGCCAGCCAGGTTGTGTATTAAAATTGCAAAGAAGTTACGAAAATAGTGTGCAGGCCTTCGAGTCCTGTGTGACCTTTCTTATACAGTGGATGGCGAAATTAACCTTAGTTCAAGAACACAAAAGATTTTTGAAAATACGAGGATGAAAAATTTGCTTTAGTCATTAAAAAGTCAATCAAAAACATTAAATAAGATGTGTAAATGATAGTTTTGGTGTATTTAGGGATGATTGATACAAGAGAAAAATTTTGGTCGAACATATTTGGAACAAGCCAAATTTCTCTTCGGCGAAAATAACCTTAGTATTCGCAATACCTACCATTCCGCCCAGGCAGTGTAGCCAAACACCCTGGTTTTGTTATGTGGCCTTTTCTACAGTCCTCATGTATTGTTTTGGTATAGATTGGTCCGATTAATTTAGGTAATTCTGTTAAATTGAGTGGGATCTTTACACATACTCTAAAGCTCATGAATAACCACATGTTTTCAGTGGTTGGATGGTCTGGACAAAGATGTTAATATCCTAAAACTTTGTTATCATCATCCACGAGATACTGCATGACCACTTTTGGCTTGTGGATTGCCGCACTATCCTGTGGTGCGGGGAAATCTTCACCTATAAGACTTGTTCCTTCTTGAATGATTTTTCTTTCGTCGATTTTTGACCAGTTTTCGAGTCAGCATGACCAGGAATGGTCAACAACTTGTAAGTTTCATGTAAATGATGCCTCCCTGGAACTTAATGCCGTTGTAATTTGTTTTTTAATGACGAGTTAGGCCGCATATAGCAGAAAATTTCATATACAGATAGTAAAATACCGTTCTGTTTTTTTTTGGATTGGCCAATGTTAGGTGCGGAATTTTGTTGAAAACAAGGCCAGATTTGTCTACATGCTATAGGCTACGTCGAATGATATGCACGGAAGGGAGCTGTGTACCTTCTGATTTTCGTTTTTGGCCAATATTTTATGCGGATTGTAAATGGTTTGTGGAGGAGATATTCAGTATACGTTTATCAAATCGTTTTTGTGTTGATTTCTTGCGGCCACAAACTTTAATATGATGAATATGACCCTCATTTTCATACAGCTTGATTATTGCTGCCGATTGCTTGCTCGCTTTTGTCGAAAATACGTGCAATATCCCTATTATTTTAACCACTAATAGTCAAATTAAAAACGAATTTACGATATTAATTGGTTAACTTGGGATATTAGAGGTTTCTACCATATTTCAAGCTGAGAAACAGCATAATGTCTTGTGAATTCTTCACCATGCGTTTCTCAGCTTTAATTCTGCATTTTGAATATCAAACATGTAAAATATTATGTTGTTATTGCTCGTAAATTTAAAAAATGTAAACTAGTTGCTTTATTACCGAGCAAAACGAAAGAAATTGGTGTGAAAAATAAAAACTTCAAGCTTCCAAATGAAACTAAGGTTAATTTCGCAGTGCTCAAATTGACCTATGACCACAAATGGCCGCACCAGTCTACTAGATTACATCTAAATGCCATTTTATCGCCCACATTTTAGTCCTAGAACCTCAATCTAATATTCAACGTCTCAAAAGCGGCATTTAAATAGAAGATGTACTCATATTTTCACATATTTTTTAATGTTCATGAGCTAAGGTTAATTTCGCCATCCACTGTAGGTTACATTCCGTCACTTAATAAACACGTAGTTGAGGTCCTGTTTCCGTGGTCGATAACTTTACAATGAAGAACTTCGCAAATTGAAAGCCTTCCACTTCGAACACGCTACACGAAACTCAGCTATGGAGCCTTTCTCTGGCAGGGAACTGGCCACCAGATAGCAATTAAAGTATTCCTGCGGAGAAAAGTTGCCAGTCCAAAGTCCGGCCGGGCCGGAAAAAGCCACAAGGCTACCTACCGTAGTTGGTCCAGCTCCTCCCGGAGCTGGGCGTCGGTAATCTCGGCCGCATTCTTCCGCACATACTTCTTGAGGCTGTTCTCGAGCATCTTGTAGTCTTCGCGCCGCTGGTACGTCAAGGCGTTCAGCTGCTTCGACAGCAGTCGCACCTGATCGTCGACCGCCAGCGCCTCGAAGCGCTCGCTGTCCGCCCGGTTCTCGCCATCGTCTCTCGCCTCCTCGGGGGCCACCGTTGCCGGGGCTGGCCTGTTTATCCCGGGGCTACT
>NW_026454224.1:0-11034 GCF_943734635.1 Anopheles cruzii
TACAGCCATCTTTTTAAAAGTCCTTTTCTCAACGTATAGACCTAGTACATATTTTATTCACAACTTTAAAACAAAAGTGAAAGACAATGAAAGTTGACTAATGGGAGAGAACTTTCTGTAAAAATATTTGCCAATGTCTTGAGTTTAAGGGTTTTTTTTAATCTTAGCGGAACGGACTGGGCTGTATTTAGGAGTTTGATTGTCGTTGTGCTAGAAAATGGTACAAAATTAATGCTGGGTACTGTACTTTTTTTAGAAAGTTGTTATAGAGTTCGGTAATATTTATGAATATAAACTTAAAATACAATTTGAATAAATTTGACCACTTTTTGTGTCATATTTATTTAATTTCTAAATTGAATTATTCGTACATTAAGCAGTACTTACGTGTCGTAAGTCTTGGTGTTATACTGAATAGATGCCTGGTTTGTTTCGCGTTTAGGTAAAGTATCCTTTTGAATCTTTGCTTTTTCGAGCATACAAACGAGGAGCGAAGAACTGCCTTGTACCACAGCATATTGTTGCACTGAGAAGAGCTTTGTTAGCAGTAAAACCGAAATCTACGGAAAGGTCCGTTCCAAAGCATCCCAAAATCCTGCGCCGTAGGATCCCGGTCAACGTCGACGTTTGCGCTCACATGCATAAATAACGAGACAATGACGAAATAGAAAGAGAGAGGACGAGAGAGAGGGTGCTTAAAAACTTTTCGCCTACACCGGTCCACGAATTGACACACTTCTTCCACGGACGGAGCGTGAGAACTATTCGCTGTTCCATGTTGGAGCATGCTGGCAAAGCCTTTCGTGTTCGTACAGCTTATCGTGGTCAGTTACACAAAGGTTGCGGCTCTCGAAGCTCTCGTTCAAAACCGTGCGCTTACACAGCGTGAACAATAAAGTGCCTTGCGAACACAGTAAACTGGAAGAAAAATAGCCCACTGGCCCATGCTGGCAATGATGCTCTTTATGACGATGATGATGCTGAGGATGATGATGATGTTGAAGATGAAGTGGGAAGTGTCCTAAAAAGCACAACATTCTAAACTGCCTGTTCGTTCGTAGTTTCCAGGTATTTAAACTTAGAAAATTTGTGTACTGCCTTTGTACTGAGAACGTTGTAGAAAGATTTGGAGAAAACAATTGTCATGAAGCAGTCAACGCATGGAGACATCAGTTTGGGTGGTGCAGAAAAGTAAAGTTTGTGTATTCCAAGGAATTATTGCTTTTCACTCATGTACTCCAGATAGTAATTGTCTCCTGGCCTGAATTGAATTATTTGCAAAAATGTGGTTCATTAACATAACTAGTACCTCGGTGCTTTTAAGGTTTCTTGCGAGACATTTTTATGGAGCTGACTAGGTTCTCTTTTTATTGCCAACCACGGATTTAAAATGCTGAAAACCTCTGTGAAATACGTTTCGAGCCGTCATTTCATGGGCATAATTTAGCTAAACCGTAAACCTTGTTATACGAGAGATTGCGTTCCCCACTATTTGCTCATTCAAACTAATCCAACGAGATCACCGGGATGATACCCGACACTCAGACACAGTTTTTATGCTTTCAGTCCCCTTCGTCTTTTGGTTGTTAAAAATCCACTGAAACGATGGGACCGGTGCTAAATCTTGTGTTTGTTTTATTCACCGCGTTAAGTAGCATTTAAACGCATACTTTTTGGGGAATTTTGCTCTAGAAATAACAGAGACATTGGTAGTTGCTTCCAGCGGCACCCGCTGAGTTATGAGGCTCCATCCACTCTGAAGTATGTTATTAAAAACTCACAGCAGCATTAAAAATGACATCTCGTAGGCGAATCCAATATGTCTGTCTAAGAGGCGGCTACGGTCTTGACGCAATTATGGTTCATTAGGACATTATTATTGCTTGTCTGCACGGCTTTTATCCCCAGCCCGGGGCTGTTCCATGTCTCGGGAAGGTAATGAATATTCGGACAATGCGATGAAGAGCATGAGAGCTATGCTGCGTAATTCCTCTCTCGTCCTCTCGCTCTCTCTCTCTCGTGTGGCATCTTGGGCAGAGTTCATAAGTTTGCTAAGATCCTTTTTTAGTTTCATTTCATGCAGTTTCGTAACCACTGTCCACAGTTCCATAATTAATCCTTTCGTCAAGTCACTGCCGACGGCATGGCAATCATCGTCATGGAGTCGAGTCGGGTTGTCTCATATTCGCCATCCCTGTGTCGTTACGGTCAACGTTGCTAGCCACAGAACCCGTCAACCGTAATCACTCGGCGAGAGATGGGCGTTAAAGAACCACCGCAAAAACCGCCCGAGAGCATGGCGCGGCAAACCCGAACAAAAAGTGAATCACCGACTTTATCACTAAACGAGTTTTCTGTTCTTCAGTTCTCTGGAGCGGCATGGGTCCCATCATTTGACTGAGTAAAATATGTGTATTAGTCATTCTGAGTTGGAAAAAAAATTGGAAATAGTTCACAATCTTAATGATCAATTTAAATGTAACATAACTGGTTCAATCAGTGTACTGGGCTTTGACAAAGCATTGAAGCGTATTTTATGTTTTCCGCAATATGCTGAAGAAATATTCGTAAAACGACGGCATTATGAGTGCTTCAACTGGTATCTATTGAGCGTCGCTGTGTCACAGCTTTCCAGAGAAACGAAGAACGCTTTCCGAAGGTGCCGCCGTTCGGCGAAGGATAAAAGGTTATTTATTTTCCTTTTAAATGATGCTGATCTTCACATTCGGTCGCTTGCTAACGTTCGCTAGGGCGCTCGTAAGGGTGCGACGACGAACATATGCACACGACAAACGATACCGTTGAAAAAGGTTCGAAAAATATTTATTCAAATGTGCGCTGTCAACGAGAACTTTTTTCAATATTGGCCAAATTTGTCTGCCAACTTTGCCGCTGCTGCCCCTCGCAAAAGCTACTTCTCGGCATTCGTTAGGCATACTCTTTCCGGGGGCCGAGTAACTGAAACGTCACCGAATGGCCCACAGTCCTTTCTTCAATCAACAGCGACCGACGTGGGTGCTTGTTAATACGGTATCATTCGTCGTACCTCGCCGTCGTTGTCGCGGATGTTGCCACGCAGAAAATGCGGTGAAATAGGGAGAAGGCACTGCCTCCAAAGGCAGTAATAATAATAATAATAATAATAATATTTATTTAAACCTGGTTGCTTAAAGCTATACAGGTGAGGCTTACAGATCTAAGGAGACGAGGGGAGAAAGTAGAGGGAAAGGAGCGCAAAACGGACAACAATGTCGAGCGAGACTCATTGTGAACCAGTTCAACAACACTTAGTCGGCGTAGAGGGATTGGAGGAGTGCACGTCTGAAGGAAGCAAGAGGAAGGTGGAAGTCAAAGTGACTGTAGGAGTTATTAAAGGAACGGAGGCAACAGAGGAAAGGGTCTGACGAGCCAAAAAGCGTTCGGCGACAGGAAATGAGGAAACAGTCACGGGGGCGCAAGGAGCGCGAGGGAATATATAGAGGAAGGCGGGCAAGGAGGGCAGAATCGTCGATAGCACCCAGCAACAGCCCACCTATGAACAAATTTTGCGCTACACACCGTCTATCCACTAAGGACAGGAGGCCCAGTTGACGACAGCGGATCTGGTAAGGCGGAAGATCCGGGTACCTATACCCCAGCTGCCGACAGAACACCATGCGGGTGAAGCTCCTCTGCACCTGCTCCAGCGCATTGGAGAGCACTTTAGTGTACGGGTCCCAGACAATGCTAGCATATTCTAAACCCGAGCGAATCAGGCAACAATACAAGGACACAAGGCAGTCGATGTTATGGAAGTCACGGGAGAGAGACCTAATCAGCCCCAGTAACCTAAAAGCTTTACTGCACACTGCCTCAATGTGAGCAGAGAAGGTGAGCTTAGAATCAAGCGTCACCCCAAGGTCTTTAACACAGGAAACACGGGCGAGAGGGGTAGACAGGATGGAGTAGCTGTAGAAGATAGGGAACGAGGATCTAGAAAAGGAAATGACAGAGCATTTCTCTGGAGACAGGAGAAGATGGTTAGAAGAGCACCAGAGGCAGACGGCGTCTAGCGCATTCTGGAGAGACAAACAGTCGGAAATACTATTGATAGGAAAGAATATTTTCAAGTCATCGGCGTAGAGCAGATAGCCAGAGGGTTGGAGGATGGTGGTAATATCATTAATAAAAAGGATAAACAGAAGGGGAGAAAGGACACTACCTTGCGGGACTCCCGAAGTGCAGCCAAAGTCCTTGGAGAGATTAGGACCAATGCGAACACAACAGGAACGCTCCGAAAGAAACGACTCAATCCATTCAAGCAAAGCAGGAGCGACACCGAGCTTCCCTAGCTTAGCAAGAAGGAGAGCGTGAGGCACGCGATCAAAGGCTGCTCTGAAGTCCGTGTATATGGCATCCATCTGGCCCCCCCGATCCAGTTCCGCAACCGTGCATGAAACGAATTCCAAAAGGTTGGTCACTGTAGATCTTTTTGGCACGAAGCCGTGCTGATGAGGGCTCAACCACGAGCTAACTGCCCAAAAGAAGGACGGACGAATGACAGACTCAAAGATTTTACTGCAGTTGCATAAAATGGAGATTCCGCGGTAATTGGCAACGCACGCTTTATCATTCTTTTTAAAGACCGGGATCATATGCGCCTTCTTCCATGCCGCAGGAAAGGTCCTTGTGGAAAGCGATAATTCAAACAACATCGCGAGAGGAGAAGCCAGGGATGAGGCGCACTGCTTAAACACAGAGGCCGGAATGCCATCAGGATCAGGGGCGAAGGAGAGACGAAGATCGGAGAGCGCCTTCTCGACGAGATCCACGTCAATTGGCAGTTCGGCAACATTGACCACACCCTCTGGCGTGTAGGAGAGGCCAGGCTCAAGGCTAGCCGCTGAGGACAGCGGTTCCGCGAACAACCCAGCAAAATGTATGGCAAACAGGGAGCAGATGTCAGCAGAGTTGTCGGCAATGGTATCGTTCAAGTACATAGCGCTAGGCAGACTGCCCGAGCCTCTGCGAGCACCGACGAAACGCCAGAAGGACTTAGGATGGGAGCGTAGGCGGGATTGCAGACGTGCGACATAGGAACGGTAACGAGCCGCGTTGTACATTCTATAGGCACTGAAAGCGTACTTGAACAGCCGTTTGTTGAATGGCGAGCGACAGCTGTGATAAGCACGCTGCGCCCTATTTCTATCCCTACGCAAGCTTCGTAACGTGCGGTCCGCCCATGCTGGGCCAGAGGAAGGTTTAAAACGGGGGGTACAGGAATTGAGGGAGGAAACTAAGATGCTATTGAACTGAGACACGGCCAAGTCGACAGATTTACAAGAGGAAAAAAAAGACCAGTCGACTCGGCAAAGGATCTCACCCAATCTATTGTAGTCCGTCTTACGGTAGTTGAAGGGATAAGGATCGGAGGGGTTCTTAGGTCTAGATACAATACGAGGTAATAAAAGCGTTAACGCTAACGGCGGGTGGTAGAGGTCAATGTTCAGCAGCGGGGAGACTGCCGGCTCCGCGGTCAAGGACTGTGAGCAAGACGAGTTCGCAAGCACTAAGTCTAACATCCTGCCCATGTGATTAGCCACGCCGTTATGCTGTTGTAGCTGAGATTGCAGCAACATCGATAGGAAAGCCGAGTTTGTATTCGGCTGTACCCGCGAAACCGGGATAAGGTGCGACGAGGGGACGGCACTAGTAGTAGGAGCCGGTGTCCAAGTTAGCGAAGACTGATTAAAGTCCCCAAGGAGAATTAAGACATCACTCGCCGAAGCTTTCCCAGCAATATCACTCACGCATTCGGAGAGTGACTCGAGAGTATCCTCATCAGATGATAAATCCGGTGGTATGTAGATAGCGCCGAGGAAGATACGCGAACCAGTCGGCGGTGAGATCGTCACCCATACAATCTCCAGTGCATGCTGAGTGACGGCGATTTGCGCTGCTCGAAGTTTGGATGAGCACGCGATCAGTACACCGCCGCCCTTCGATTTGGTGCTGTTGACTGCGGATCGATCGCAACGAAATACGTGATATTCGTCGGAGTTGAAAAAAAGACTGGAAGGCAACGACGAATCCAGCCAAGTTTCGGTCAGTACCAGGACATCGCAACCAAAATCCGACGAGGCCAGCCACAGTTTCGATGACTTGGAACGTAATCCGCGTGCGTTTTGGTAGTAGATTGTATGGAAGCGATCGGCGCGGGGAGGTACAGCGGCAGGAACACTGCAGCGCTATGCCGGCGAAGCGTTCTGCACAGCCGGTAGAAGGAGTGGCGGAGCCACAACACGCACAGAGGTAGCAGGTAATACATCCGACGAAGATGGACGAAGGTCATTTCCATTTGAGGCCGGGCGGTGCACGAACTCGCCGAAACGCACAGCCGACGGCCACGTGGTTGGTGATAGTGCGACGGCCCGCAGCTGTATGGGTATACCGATCTTAAAAGAGACGAACGATAGTCCGTCGGTGTTGGTGCCTGCCTTAGTCAGCCGATGAACCAATGCATCCTCCGTAGCGAGCCGGGTTCTAACAAAGCCTGCCACCACGTCTGCAGTGCAGGAGGGTTTGAATCCGGACAGATATAACCAGAACCTCCTCACTACCAGGCAGTCTTCGATAGTGCTGCCAGTAGGCAGGGGCCCGGTACCAAACTGCAGTGAACCGTTCAGAGCATCCAGTGTATTGTCCGCGTGCAGAGCAGCTGTTTGTTTGTTCTTCTGAGTACCCGAGCGGCTGACATTCATAGAAGTGGTAGTGGCAGGTTCATCCAATGGGGGAACCACCGGCGACTGCAGCGAAGTGTGTACAGTAGTGAGAGTGCGAGTGGCGATTGTACCTTGCGGGGTACCAGCTGGAGCAGCCTGAGACAACGTGTGTCCAGTGGTGATAGTTTCAGTGGCAAGGCGAGAAGGACGGGGTGCAGAGTTGACAGTGGCCTTTTTACCACGAGTGGAACCAGCTGGCAAGCTGGAAGCACCAGGTTGTGGATTAGGGCTCTGATGAATCATCGTTGAAGACGTCGTTGAAGTCGAAGAAGTCGATGAAGTGGTCGGAGGCGACACAGTGAGCAGTGCGCGATTGCGAGTGAGGATACCGGATTTCCTGGTGTTGGTGGGTTTCGATGCGACGGCACTGCGCGTACTAGCCGGAGCAGGCGATGAGGCCGTGTTGACCTCAGGGTTGGGTAAGTGAGAGAGCCGGCGCTCGATCTCACTCCAGAATTTGCCCATTTTCTCATCAATGATGCGCGAGAGCTCGCTGGAGAGTTCGCTTGATGGCGACCAGCTGGGCGAGAAAACAGCCTGGCGGCAATCATCACAAAACCATCTGAGGTTCTGCATTGCCAGCAGTTTCTTCACGCACGACTTTCCAAGTGCCAAGCAGTCCGGGTGAAACCGTCGAATGCACGATCCTCCTTGATGCCACCCACTGCATAAAACAGCGTCACCGACAATATGTAGTGAGCAGACTCCACAGGCGGCCATTGCAGGACTAATCAGACGCGTAGCACAGGGAACCAGAAACTACGGCACTAGTATCGCGAATTCAGCAGGTGATCACAACGTAAATGCAAGCAGATTCACTAATTTAGTTTCTTTCCAGGACGTCGACGCTAGTGCCACCGACGAAAACGCGCAACGCACTCAACAACCACGCAAGAATTGATAAAAGACAGCAGAGCAAGGCAGAGCGTCTTATCAGTGAGAGTGATGAGATGAGAATTGAGTACCTCAACCACTTCCGATAGGTCTTCGATAGGAGTGAAAGATTGTGTGGATCCATTGAATTTAAACGCGTATCAATTTTACCGTTAGCAGATCCCAAAGAAAGCTTTCGGGCTGAAAAATGATGCTCGAACCATGGCAGCATCCCCACGCATAAAGAATCCCTTCGCACGCTTCATGAAGTTTTGTGAAAGGATCGGCTGAGAAATTGAAAACGTTCGAAACGGATTTACGGTGGCGAACACTGTTGAACGTGTTGGGTACCGTACATTCTCTGTGTGGGTGTGGAACTTCATAAGTTTGGTGTCGCTTCTTCCTGATCCCAGATCGAACGTGGGTTTCAAAACTGTTTCGAAACGTAATTTTGGTATAAGTTACCGCAACGAGCTCACATTGTGAACTTGACTGCTTAGCTTAGCTATGATTCAGAAAAGTACACAGTTGTTTCTCGCAATGATGTTTAAATATCACGTATCGAGCTCACAAGAGGGCACAAATTTAACTGTGCGCGCATAAGCCCTTGAAGAAGCACTTTGATGACGAAATGAATAATCGCAGTCGTTCGATTTTACCCACCAACCAACAGAAACCGATTCACGGAATGGAGTTATATCGCTCTGACGAATTTTTCGATTTAGCGCACCGAACGAATATTCAATATTCACTCATCGTTAATGGAGGCGCCTGGTCGGTCTCTTGAACTCGTGTCGGTATTCAGTAGCCTCGGTTTTTGCCACAACCCCCAAAGGGGTGCCGGTGCTCTTCAACCTTGTGGCTTATGTACTCCTATAGCATAATGAAATTGTACATTTCTCTGTTGTATGTTTTAACCGACGGGCGAATTACTTATCTGATATCAAGTTTACGAATGATAGCCGCACTGCTGCCTCCAGATATGGCAGAGAATGTTTTCCCTTGATAAGCAGCAGCAAGTTTTCTGTTTTGTCCGCCAGAATGTATTTTCAGGTGAAAATTGATCCCACGATGATAACACAGTATGTTTCTAGTTCAGTACAATAAAAGTATAACCTGTTTAGCATGAGGTGTTTCCATGAAATAGACCGCTTTTCCCGGTAAACAATTAATTGTGAATTACGTGGATTCCGCCACAATAAAGATGAGCACTATCTGAAAACAGTAGGAAGCACGCATTCATACTACCGTGTTTGTATTTCTCCTCGGCATAAATCAACAAACAAACCAATCTATCATAGTCTATCGTGCAGCGTTTGGATGAGCGTCGTGGAAGGAGCCGGCAGTTTATGTAAACACTGATCCTGGTGAACAGTTGATTCGGTGCACAGGGTAATGCATGGATGCATGGAATGAGAGGCATTGAACAACGCCAGGTGGCTCACGTACGGCCACGATTGCCACATTTTTAGCGCCAGAGCCACGGTTCAGAGCCACATTCGGATGCCAGGGAACGGTTCTAAGAAGCGATGTGGTGAAGGCTCGCCTTTTTCATGCAACATAAATAAACATAATCGGTCGATAAAATAGAGATACCTGGTATTGTGCTTTTGGGAGGGCCAGACGTCCAGACCGTAACGCGAGGATGGAGAATTACCTGCTGGGGCAAACAAAAAGCCCGTCTGATGGATTATCCTGTCCAGGATCTGCGATCCATCTTACGCGCTGTTTGTGACAGACCGACAGACATCCGCGGAGGACGTGCAAGCAGCTCCATGGTACGGAACGCGCCAGGCAAGTACACTGTAGCGTCCGGTTGTTTAGAGATGCACCGGGCCATGAACAATGAATGGCGTTATGCTTTTCAATCATCAGCTACTGTAACCGCGAAGCGCCAATGTTTCAAGATCTCCAAGATGGTCTACAGCAGCTTGCATTATAAAACAATCAAGTTGGTTCTACTACGCTTTATTTGCTGGAAAATGCTGGGGAAATTTATATTAAGTGAAAGGATAAAGGAAATAGTGGACAAGTAGACAGTTGATTGAAATCTTTAAACCATTAAAAGACAGTTGCGCACTCACAGAACAGTGAAGTAAATCACTATAAGAAACCTCTTCATTTAGAAGGGTAACAATCGCTTCTAGAAGGGTTCAATTCGCTTACATACAATTTCAATGACTTGCTTGTGCCACATAACAACACATGTTACATGCTCGCTCCGTACAACCGTACTCGCTGGTGCGAACGGGAAAACGATAATCGCAGGCGACTTGTGTCACACTTTATACTGCTTATTGGCAAATGATGGCTGAAGACATGCTTTTGTCTTTCATCAAAATCACACCCACGTAATGTTGGAAAAGCTTCCGTGTAGCAGAAACATCGTCAAGTCCCACAGTTTATGATGTCTAAGACGGGCAACTAGTGCACAGCGAGCAGAATCGCACCGACGGGAATCGAGCATCGGTTAACGGACGGAGTTGGCAAATGGCGGAGAAAGTAAACCCCTTGCTGAATGATTTCGAAGATACTGTGTGGTTTAATGAGTTTTCGTAAAGTATAAAATAAACACAAATGTAACAGAGAGACAATAATGCGACTGCTATTGAATGCATATAGTTTACTTACTATCGAAATGGCGAAGAAATGCAACAGGGATAGACCATCAGGAAGTACAATTTCTGCAGTCAAAATCGCTACAAAGCACGCGAGAAACGACAATTGATGTTTCAAATATTGTTATGCTATACAAAATCAACCCAGTGGCGTGATAGCACCGTGAATTCTCCAAAAAAGCACCAAACATTCAACATACATTTTTTCACCATTCCGTAGTTTACATTCACTCGGGTCACAGCGAACAATTCGTCAGTGATCACGCTAATGGAACACTTTTTCCGATTTTACGAATCGCATACACGCATGGCCTGATTTCTGCGAAGGTAGAGGGTGTGGGACTCAATGCGTACACGGTGGTGACTGGTTGAATGTTTGGTGCAATTGAAAGAACACACTATCCATTGATAAATTTGCCGATTTTGCAAAACATTCGTCAGATTATAACATACTTGCAAGCGGTTTTGGCTAATCCTGATTTTTCAAAAATTTCATTCAATCGTATCGTTTCCTTTTATCGTGGCTGTATGTAACTGGATATAGTTTGCATAGGGCAAACACGCTGGATAATCAAACGTTTATAAAAAGATAACAGTGTTGCGTTGATGTTTTTATATCACATTACAGTTACATTTTTCCAACGCACGATTACTCCAACGCATGGTCACGATTACTCACTGATTCGAGCGCTTATTCATTGTTCACTAGAAGAATATAGTATTTAAGACCACAAAGGAACAATAGAAGAACACAAAAAATCCAATGAAATAAGGCTGAGCTC
>NW_026454225.1:0-11017 GCF_943734635.1 Anopheles cruzii
GTGTTGCTGCACGATTTCCCGGAGTTCCTGTGCGATTACCACTTTGCGTTCTGCGACGTCATCCCGCCGAACTGCATCCAGATGCGCAACTTGATCCTATCGCCGTATCCGCGCAATATGCGCCTTCCCGATCCGTTCACACCGAACCTGAAGGTAAGGGGGCTCTCTGGATTTCTGGTTGGCTACTCTGCCAAAAACTGGCCCAAAAAGGTTCATTTTTCAATCTTTCCTCCCCTGCTCGCAGGTCGACATGCTGACCGACATCGGCGGATCACCGCGCGTGTCCATCAACTATGCGGCCGCCATTCAGCCGGCCAGCTTCAAGAAGGATCTCGACTCGTACCTGAAGGCCCGCGCCCCGGTGACCTTCCTGTCCGAGCTGCGATCGAATCTGCAGATCTCGAATGATGTTGGTTCGCGCTACAATATTCCGCTGATGAATGCGCTCGTCCTGTACGTCGGCACGCAAGCCATCGCTCACATCAGGTAAGGCCACTGGTGGACTCCCGGTACCGGTTCATTGTTGCACGTGACGATCAACTCGTTCGTTTTCTCAGATCCAAAAATCAGGTCCCAACGATGGCGACCATCGTGCACAGTGCCCATATGGACATCTTCCAGAATCTGGCCGTCGATCTCGATACCGAGGGACGTTACCTCTTCCTGAATGCGATCGCCAATCAGCTGCGCTACCCGAACAGCCACACGCACTACTTTAGCTGCTGCATTCTGTACCTCTTCGATGAGGCCAACTCGGAAGCTATTCAGGTGAGACCACCCGCCCGTCCGTAAGGCCGTGAGTCCTAAGCGTCGTATTCTACACCTTTCCCTTCTTTCCAAACACAGGAACAAATCACTCGTGTACTGCTCGAACGGTTGATCGTGAACCGACCGCATCCGTGGGGTCTGCTGATCACCTTCATCGAGCTGATCAAGAACCCGCTGTACAAGTTCTGGGATCACGATTTCGTCCACTGTGCGCCCGAGATTGAACGGTAAGGCAGGCGTAGGAAGCCAGAGCCCAATGACGATGACCCCAATCGGTTCTCGGTTGCTCTTTTTCAGTCTCTTCGAGTCGGTCGCTAAATCGTGCATGGTAAACACCAAGAGCCAGCAGCAGATTCAGAACGTCGAGTCGGACATTGCGGAGTGCAACTAAAAGGGGGTGCGCCTCTTCCGGTAACAGAAGCAATACCAACCCTCACGCAACAACGCCGATGGCCTATCATGCGGACTCGGATGCGAATTCTTCCGTTGCCTGTGAAGTGGTGGCCCGCCACAGGCAACGAAAGAGGAGACCCCAACGTATGTGTGTATAGAACTTTCACGCTGGTGAACCCACAACGTCCCTGTCACTGGTGACCTGCGTAAAACGTTTTAGATTGCTCAGCAGCTTGTATGTGTGTTTTTCATTCGTGGCCTGTGGCCTGTTACTAAATTAGTCTCACCACAGCATAGCGAAGGCTGTCCGAATATCGGGAATGAAGGTTGCAAATTTTAAGTGTTGTACATAGCTCAAAGCAGTGAGAGAAAAAAAAAATGAAAACTGGAGTCAGTGTAGAGATAGGCGCAAGGGAATTAGGCACACGTCTGATGCCGGAACCACATTATGAACTGGAGTGAATCATTGTCTAATTTTTAGTTATTGTGTTGTAACATCATTTGTAAACAAAAAAATAGAATTAATTTGAAGTAGCTCTGGGAGTGTGGCGTTTGACTGTCCGAAATCAATGTGGTTCCAACCGGAACATCGTAAGAGGAAAACGAATCTTCAGTTCCGCAATTCCAATTTATTCCGCACCGATCAATTTAGACGACCATCGTTGCGCCGTCTATTTTGGTCGCTTCCTTCGTTGACCTCGTCTGACGCATCTGAATGAGCAAGTAATTTACGTAAACATTATCAATTGAAAGTGTATTAGACATTGCCCGCCGCGGGTGTGTGTCGAGCACCCTTGGAGAATGATCAGATTAGACGAACCTCGAAGCCGAAGCCAGTACCGAAGTACATGCCGAAACAATGTCTTCAACCGGAGTCACCGCGAAACGGTTACCGGATTTCGTCGATCGCTCGCTGGTGCAACGGATTTTGAGGAAAACTTACAACACCCAATTCGTGTCGAGGACTTTACCGGAACCACCAAGCCGGGGGATAACTACAGCAGCGATGTTTTCACGGTCACTGTGCGGTATAACGGCATCGAAGAGGTTCGCCTGCTGTTGCCCACCTTCTCGGCCATCATATCGGGCTGCTACTACGCGAGCTACTATAACGAACCACGGGAGACGATCGTGGTCGGTGATCTGAAGGCGCTCGGCTACCGATTGACCGTTCGCGAAAACCGTCGACGGGGAGAAAGTGCTGAATCATGGTGATCTGCCATCATGGTGATGCCAAAGGATTTCTTGACTAAACCGGAAAACCAGACTGAGCTCGGCAGCCGATAAACTAACGCTTGAACTGCTGTAGGTTTAGTTTGTCTTTAATTTGCCCAAAAAACATTCAATAAAATGTGGAACTGAACTCTCGCGGAGAAAGCTTGTTTCGGTCGCTTGCCGATGCCCTTGTTGATGGTTCCTGCTATATTGTGTCCATATTTAACCTACACTGCAAGCGCAACGGAAGGTCACCTATCTTACGCTTGAAGTGCAAGACAAATACATTCTGCAACGGCACGTGGCCAGGCGCTCAACATTCTACAGCACCTGTGACGGCACTTCCTTGACCACACTTGCCTATTGCCTCAGTTCCAATCTCCGCTGTGCGCGAAAACGGCATCGTCAAGTGGAAGGTCGATGAGAACCAATGTTCTAGTGAGCGCGCTTCTGCTGAAGTTCCGCGTGCCTAAGGGTGGTCAGTATTGGTACCAGTTCTAATCGTGCCCCGTTATGGCTACTATCGCTCGTTATCAATTTACCCTATCGTTCCGGGGTGGTCTGGACCGCCGGGTGAGTTTGTGTTTGTGCGAACCGCAATCTGATGCCGTCCCGAGATGCTGATAGGATCGCCCCAGTCATACCGGATCAGTTGCTCCCGAAACAGTGTCCAACGCCTCCTTACGAAGAATGGCCACCGACGGACCGCTGGTGAAGCATTTGCCGGACTTTTTCGACCGCTCGCTGGTGCAACGGATTTTGGAGGAAAATCTACCCGGTCGTCCGGTGCACGTGGACGAGTTTTCCGGAACGTCGGCCACCAAGCCGGGTGATAACTACAGCAGCGATGTTTTCACGATCACCGTGCGCTACAACGGGACCGAGGAGATCCGGCTGCTGGCCAAAATTATGGCAACCGTGGGAATGATAAAAGACTTTGCCGAAAGTTTGTGCCTGTTCGAGAAGGAGGTCGAAACGTTCCGACAGATTTTGCCCACCTTTTCCGAGCTCGTGACACCCGCCGGTGCCAGTGAAGCGATCCGGTTCGGAGCGCGGTGCTACTACGCGGCCAGCGAGCCCACCGAAACGATCGTGTTCGATGATCTGAAGACGCTCGGCTATCGGCTGCCGGATCGGACGAAAGGTGGACTGGATTTTGCACATTGTGAGTTGATCATGAAGAAGATTGGACTGTTCCATGCGGCCTCGATGGTGTACGCCGCCCGTGGCCCGAAGGAACTGGAACATCTGTCCCGACGCTACTCGCACGGACTAGTCCGGACGGGCGATACCTTTGACAACAACCCGGCACTGGCCATGTTCACGAATGGTTTGGAAAAGTTCCTGGAAGTGGCACCCGGCTGGCCGGAACTTGATCGTGGCATTCTGGGCAAGTTGCAAGCGTTGCGCCCGGTCTACACGCAGCGTATAGTGGAGTGCTACACGGCGGCCGCTTCCGATGGGTACAAGGTGTTGAACCATGGTGACCTGTGGAGCAGCAACATGATGTTCCGCTACGGGCACGACGACGCTAACAGCGACACCGACGTGCGGGAAGTCATGTTTGTCGATTACCAGATTTGCAACTACGGCAGCCCGGGGCTTGATCTGGTGTACTGTCTTTACAACTGTTCCCGGTTCGAGGTGCGCGAGAAGCGCATAGGCGAGCTGTTGCAGATTTATCACCGCTCGTTAGCGGATGGCCTGAAGACGGCCGGCTATCGGGGATCGGTCCCGACACTCGCCGACGTCCAGCGAGAGTTTGATCGCCATGAGTTTATCGGTAAGTGGTAATCGTTTGCGCTTTTCAAGTAGCGCCTTTGTCTCTGTCGCCACTTGGTTGTTTCAGGACTTTTGAGTGGACTCTCGATGCTGCCGGTCATTTTGTTGCCACGCTTGGACGACATTGTGTTAACGTTCGACACCTTCTTTGACAAGCAGCACGCCGATCGACTCCGTCAAATGCAGTACACGGGCGAAAAGTATCGTCGATCGGTCATTCCTCTGTTGGATCGGCTCAATGCCAAGGGGCTGTTGAAGTGATGCCAACCGGGAAGACGAGGCCATTTTCAATAAACTTTTACTTCGGAAACCGATCATTGGTGTGTTTTAGTTATCCTTATGCTATTTACAGAGTGGTCAACATCCGTCATCTTCGGTTAACTAGAAAAGAGAGGATCAAGGATCAAATTATCACATAGGTCTCGAACCTGTTCGTTTTCCAAAGAATTTGTATTCTTTGGGACGGAAATAGACATGACGAGTCACGTGATTAATGTGCTGCAAACTACACATTACAAGACATTTGCTAAAGCTCCTCCCTATCATCAGCAACCATGTTGGGTGGCGATGCCATCGGTCAGGGGGCCCAGGGCCGTAAAACAAAAGCGTTTCTCATCAGCGTCACGCGATCGTCTATACTAATGGCCAGTCGATCGTGGTACTGCTCTCCGTGGTTGCCAACCGCAGTCGCGGTTCGGGTGTTGACTGAACAGTCGGTCGGTCCACTCGGTAATTATCCTCCGCCGTAGATTACTTCCGGGCGATATGATACAATGCGGTACAGCGTGAGCCTGCGTTTTCACCAACATGTCCAGAATTGTGCTTATCATCATCGTGGCACGCGCCCATCGTAGATATGAGTGGCTGAGCCACCGGCCACCAGCCATCTCCACTTGTTTGGCCTTCTTGTTGTTTTTGCCGTCACTTTTAAATCATGACGGACAGTTTAACGATGCACTGGAGCGGCGCAAGTAGCAGTGCGCGTGCCTGCAGGGCTTTGGATTATTCTGATTTCGGATATTAGTTCAACGAAGATGGCCACCCCGAACGGAGCGCAACAGCTACCGAGCTACCTGACGGAGTCGCTCATCCAGCGATCACTCGAACACGACCTTGGACACCCGGTGAGGATCGAAAGTTTCAGTGCCGGGCCGGCCACGTCGGCCGGCGATAACTATCTGAGCGACGTCTTCTGGATAAGCGTCCTGTACGAGGGTGGCACGGCCGAGAAGCGGCTGCTCGCCAAGTGCATGCCGGACGTTGGCGATCGTGGCAACGTGCTGGACACTCTGGATGCGTTCCGCAAGGAAACGGAAACGTTCCAACAGCTGTTGCCCGCCTTCTCGCAGCTCGTCTCGGACTCGTCGTCTGGCTTGGAGCGATTCGGGGCAAAGTGTTACTACGCCACTACCGAGCCCGTGCGGACGATCGTGTTCGAGGACCTGAAGGCGCTCGGGTTCCGGATGTGCGATCGCACGGCCGGTGGTCTCGATTTTGCGCACTGTGCGTTGGTGATGCGCAAGATCGCCAAGTTCCACGCCGCGTCGATGCTGTACGCGGCACGTTCCGAGGCGAATGAACGGTTACTGCGAGACCGGTACTCGTACGGGTTCTACAACCCGCGGGTGGCCCTCGAAGACTACCGGATATTTGCCGTGTTCCAGGACGGTCTGGAAAAGTTTATCCAGGTGTCTGCCGGTTGGTCCGAACTGGACGCGGCCATCGTGGAGAAATTGAGGGGCTTACTGCCGTCGTTCAAACGACGCATGGCCGACTGCGTCGATCCGACCAACCCGGCCACCAAGGTGCGCGTCCTTAACCATGGCGATCTTTGGAGCAACAACATGATGTTTCGGTACGAGGCCACGGCGGCGGCGGCGGACACCGATGTGGTGCGCGAGGTGATGTTTGTCGACTATCAACTGTCGTGCTACGGAAGCCCGGGACTGGATCTGGTGTACTCGCTCTACAACTGTCCCCGGTTCGAGGTGCGCCAAAATCGCATCGAAGAGCTGCAGCAGCTCTACCACCGCAACCTGTGTCAAGCGCTCGACCGTGGCAAGTACCCCGGCACCGTACCAACGCTGGAAACGATCAAGGAAGAGTACAAACGGCACGAGTTTTTCGGTAGGTTCATCTCGGGTGCGCTCAGAAGTAACACTAAACGCTCTGAAACTAACACCTTCCGGGGCTGGGGCGATTCTAGGACTTGTGTGTGCCATCAGTCTGCTCCCGATTATCCTGATGGAACGCTCCGACAATGTGGACATCAGCTTCGATGCATTCTTCGACAAGAAGCAGGTGGAACGCCTGCGGGACATTCAGTACAACGGGGCGGTGTATCGGCGGTCGGTGGTACCAATACTGCAAAGTCTCTTCGCCCGTGGTTACATCGATTAAACAGCAAAGCTGGATGTTGCCCTTTGCCTTTTGTTACAACAAATCGAGACGGGGTCGTGCAAAGACCATAAGTAATGGGGGGAGGTTTTGAAGTTATCTTGAAAATGTTACTCCCCTAAAAAAGAAATTTAATGTTGTTACTGGCCCGAGCATTTTCGGTTAGCTCGAGGTCAAGTTAGGTAAACAGCACGAGGTGTTCTTATGTACATTTGGATTAAAGCGTCTTATTTTGTCACCATAACCACGTTATGAAATAGAACGAATCGGGGATTCAACATTTGTTTAAAATTTAACAGATTGTGGCTGGCCACTCCACTGGTGGTCCGTGCCATGTCTAACATTGTGGAGTGTGCCTCAGAACGATTGGTGTGGCATTTTCCTCCGGTAACTCCCAGTATAAAGAAGGGGCTGTGAAATTCACGCAATGCTCCAATCTACTTTCACGGGCCACCTGGCGTCTCCACCGGACGAGGATTAAAATGTTCAAAAAAAGTGACCGGTGTAGGATACTCGTTGGTCGAGTGGCCATATTGGACACCCCACCGGCAAGGTGTGGTTTTTGTGGTCGCGTGTTGTGCTCCAAAACGGACCGTTCTGGAACGTTCTCTTCTGAGCTGGGTCTATTGCGGTGTTCGGAAGGACTTCAACACTGCCTAATTTGTTCGCGTGCGTGTGCGTACAAAGGTGCGCCCTGCTGATGGCACAGTGGTGGGCCAAAACATCGGAGTCAGAAAGGCGCAAAAAATTAATGTACCTCTGTAATGGCCTCATTGGATATTTTTTTAAAGTTTAGTTATCGCAACCTCGGTGCACGTACCGAGAAATATGAAGCTTGGAATTGCGGAAAAGTTTTGTGTTGCGTTCCATTCGGCACGTCCTGTCGGAGCGCCGTTAGCAGTGCTCCGTGTTTCGAAAGCTTTCTTGGCGCATTTTCTTCTCTTCTCGAACAATCTTAAGAAGCTCGAGGCGTGAGTGAGAAAGAGCGACAGAGGGCGAGCGAAAGATGGCAGCTTATGCTTCAGCCTTGAGCCCGTATGTCGTTGCCGTTGCCACAGCAACGGTGCCCTCCCAACGAACTTTCCTTGTGCGCTCAGTGAGGCGGCCTATTTTTGGAAGGATATATCGATTTTTACTACCACAACCTGCGAACCACCACGGTGCCCGATGTAGCCCTCTCGTTCGCTCTTTCTCTCTCTTTTTATCACTCTGGGAAAGCGAGGTTCTGCAGTGCTGCTGCTGCTGCTCTATTAATGTATGCCCCCTGATGTACTTGACGTTACTTTTCCCTGCCTTTACGGTTCAAGCAGCGCAGTCCAAGGGGAAAAGGCAACATTGTAGTGCTCGGTGCCTCAGGTGCTGCAGGTTGGAGTACACCGGGCTGCGGCTACCAATACCACCAAAGAGGTCCTCTCGCGTGTAAGACGTTTTGCGCAAACCGTCCATTATGTGCCGGGCTCCTTCTGCTGCACGCGGGCTCTCGTGCCTTGTGTCGGGCGGGAAATGACACTGTTCGTTGATAAGCCCACAATTAGGGAGGCTGCAAAGGACGGTGGTGTTAAGGATATGCCTCTTTGTAAAACATGATATCAAGTCGGGCCTAACTATTACGAAACGGATTCATGAATGAAGGAATCGCGAGAATTGTTGAACGTTTATTAGTAAGGACCGAGTTTTCAAACTTTCTTGCGCTCGGAGTGTCAATCTTCCTTAAGCCACAGGCTCACGTGCGTAACGTTCCAAAGGGTGTAGGGTGAAAATGTGGGTTTGATAAGTTACATTAAAATTTATGATGTTCCAACCTCTGTGATGTCAAACGGCAACAAATGTGGCTTAAAGTAGGCTTAGTCGACCATCTTCGGTTTTCTGTACGGTGCTACGCAGATTGCCTACGGGCAGGCGTTTTTCGTAATGCTTCTGCGGTTCGGGAAAACTTTTTCGCATTTCTTTCGATTTCGCTTTCCCCCGGTACCCCTGGCACTGGACACTTCCCCAGTGGTTCAGGTTTTGCCTTTAAGTATCGTAAATAATTCTTCCAAGTGTCTGAAAACTCCAAATTCACTTGCACCGATCGAAAACTGCATGCATAATCAGTTCCCGGCCAGTGACGAAACTGCAAATGCATTAAACGGCGTCCCTTTCGAGTTGTTTCCGTGGCCCGGTTTAATGTTTACCAGTACGTTCACGGTCCGCCCGGTGCTCCGAGTTGCCGAAAATAACTATCGACCCGTAACCGTCGACGTCGTTCCCGTCGTCGTCGTCGTGGTCAAACGTGGCCAAGTGGCCAAGTACATTTTTATGCTTTTCAGAAGCCGAGCGCCGAGTGTTTTAATTTCGCTAAGAGCTGCACAACATGTTGCAGCACGCTTCGTTTTGGCCTGTCTGAGCAAAAAACAGAAAGTCCCAGTCCCAGTCTGATTGTCACGAAGCCAGCTCGGATGGTGCTGCGAATGGTTCTCTAACGTTTTGAATTTTTTGTTATGTCACTAAAGATAAACCCACGGCAATTATTACACGTTCATAGTCGTCACACGTGCTGAGACGATTGTGGTGCCAGAATAGCGAGTAACGTTGTACAGATCGGCTCAAAGTCGCGTTTCATAACCGTCTCCGATGGAAAGAGGTCGCCAAGCACGCAAATAAAAATGAAAATGAGCAGATGAAGCGTGTTTTGGCGCAACCCCGAATATGTAATAAGCAGATGGAAGTCGATTCTATGCCCCGACCACCACGTCTCTCTCTTTCCGCCCGCCGGCAGGCATCCTCTCCCTGGTGGCCGTGAGCACAGTGATTTCCATCGGCAGTGTAGAGCCGCAGCATAAAACATTGTCCGAAGTAGAACTGGGTCACATAACACATTCATGTGTTATTCACACTGGCAATTGAGATTTAGCACCTCACCGTCACGTCCGACCGGCGGGACCGGCCCCTGGCCCGTTGCGCCTCCGGTGTGGGCACTCTGTGAATTGTTTTTCACACATTGGCGCTACTCTTCGGCACAATGGTGATTACGATTGCAGCGCATCGCATCGCATGTCCTGGCGGACAATTGCAACCCCACCAACCCACCCAACACCCATTAGGGGGTGAAAATTCTATGCCTGCTCGCCTGCCTTTGGTTATCTTTTGTCCACCGTCGTCGAGCACCACTCTTCGAGGGGGCGCGTGCAATGTTCTTAGAGTTTTCTTAGCGCACAAAGATGGTCCCATACGGAAAGGCACACTTAATCGCACGATTGCCATGCTGCCTTTGTCCCCTCTTAATACCAATCCCTCTCTCTCTATCTCTCTGTCTCTCTCGCTACGCCTCTCTCATTCAATCACACAAAGCGCAAGCATCGAAGCATCGCCGCAGCAGCAGCAACGGCGCATAGAATGTGCTGCGCTCTTGAAATGGGGTCAATAGAACGACACCCTCGACCCCTCTGCCGTTCTGGCGCCCCCCTGTCGCCGCCGCCCCTGGCCCGAGGGCCCTGGTCTTTTGTGCGGCGTTCGCAGAAGGGGGTTGAGATTAGAAACTCGACCCGTCGACCCACTCCGGCGGCGGGGGGCCGTCTTGAGCTGCTGCAACAATGCAACAGCTAATTGCACAGCGGCGGTGAGTCTCGTGAAAAAGTCACGAAACTCTTTGGCGAACGACACACGGCGCAGTGCGCATCGCGAGATAAGAAGCATAAAAGAAAGGCGATTATGTGACAGGCCAATGCTCTGTTAGAACTTTTTTAAACTCATCACACTTACTGAATCTTGTAAACTTTTTTGTTTGATGATTTGTTAATTAACTGCATTTTATTCCTATATTTAAATAATTGAACAAAACTATTTATTCGCGAAGTTATTCGCGTTTGCATAATTTTTTAATCGGAATAGGAACTGTTTCGTAAGGTATAAACATTGAATTTAACTAGATTACCATAGACTTGTTTTGATGTGACGCAATTTGCATCTCAAATCGTCATTTCGTACAGCTACACACCATTTGCTTCTTTCATTTAAAATCCCCTTTCTCCGGGTAAGTATCCTGGGCGTCGTTCGCATTTGTTTGTTCCGGCACCGGGAATCCGTTTCCGCCGCGAACTGGTTCAGTGGGTCACGCACAAAGCCACGCTTCGACAGCAAAGGACCTGGTGGCCCGCCCCGAGAGGGTTGTTGCATTGTGACGCAGCAGGGAATCAGTGCTGCGGATTTCCTGCAGCAACGCCGGGCGCGAAACGAATGGCTTCGTTTGAAAAACAGAAAAGGAAAAAAAGACCCAGAAGACGCGAAGCATCACGTAAACAGAGGGCAACATAAATGCGCAACTTCTTCTTCGCTTGCGTGCGGCGGGGTGTTTCTTCGGGCCGTGGTTAAGCCTTGACAACGCGAAGAAGAGCCGTTCGTGAGGGGACAGGGAAAAAGAAGAATTGCGTCGCGCTTAATGCAATCCGTCGCGTCATCAATGTTGCGATGCGTTCCGAGGGGA
>NW_026454226.1:0-11017 GCF_943734635.1 Anopheles cruzii
GTGTTGCTGCACGATTTCCCGGAGTTCCTGTGCGATTACCACTTTGCGTTCTGCGACGTCATCCCGCCGAACTGCATCCAGATGCGCAACTTGATCCTATCGCCGTATCCGCGCAATATGCGCCTTCCCGATCCGTTCACACCGAACCTGAAGGTAAGGGGGCTCTCTGGATTTCTGGTTGGCTACTCTGCCAAAAACTGGCCCAAAAAGGTTCATTTTTCAATCTTTCCTCCCCTGCTCGCAGGTCGACATGCTGACCGACATCGGCGGATCACCGCGCGTGTCCATCAACTATGCGGCCGCCATTCAGCCGGCCAGCTTCAAGAAGGATCTCGACTCGTACCTGAAGGCCCGCGCCCCGGTGACCTTCCTGTCCGAGCTGCGATCGAATCTGCAGATCTCGAATGATGTTGGTTCGCGCTACAATATTCCGCTGATGAATGCGCTCGTCCTGTACGTCGGCACGCAAGCCATCGCTCACATCAGGTAAGGCCACTGGTGGACTCCCGGTACCGGTTCATTGTTGCACGTGACGATCAACTCGTTCGTTTTCTCAGATCCAAAAATCAGGTCCCAACGATGGCGACCATCGTGCACAGTGCCCATATGGACATCTTCCAGAATCTGGCCGTCGATCTCGATACCGAGGGACGTTACCTCTTCCTGAATGCGATCGCCAATCAGCTGCGCTACCCGAACAGCCACACGCACTACTTTAGCTGCTGCATTCTGTACCTCTTCGATGAGGCCAACTCGGAAGCTATTCAGGTGAGACCACCCGCCCGTCCGTAAGGCCGTGAGTCCTAAGCGTCGTATTCTACACCTTTCCCTTCTTTCCAAACACAGGAACAAATCACTCGTGTACTGCTCGAACGGTTGATCGTGAACCGACCGCATCCGTGGGGTCTGCTGATCACCTTCATCGAGCTGATCAAGAACCCGCTGTACAAGTTCTGGGATCACGATTTCGTCCACTGTGCGCCCGAGATTGAACGGTAAGGCAGGCGTAGGAAGCCAGAGCCCAATGACGATGACCCCAATCGGTTCTCGGTTGCTCTTTTTCAGTCTCTTCGAGTCGGTCGCTAAATCGTGCATGGTAAACACCAAGAGCCAGCAGCAGATTCAGAACGTCGAGTCGGACATTGCGGAGTGCAACTAAAAGGGGGTGCGCCTCTTCCGGTAACAGAAGCAATACCAACCCTCACGCAACAACGCCGATGGCCTATCATGCGGACTCGGATGCGAATTCTTCCGTTGCCTGTGAAGTGGTGGCCCGCCACAGGCAACGAAAGAGGAGACCCCAACGTATGTGTGTATAGAACTTTCACGCTGGTGAACCCACAACGTCCCTGTCACTGGTGACCTGCGTAAAACGTTTTAGATTGCTCAGCAGCTTGTATGTGTGTTTTTCATTCGTGGCCTGTGGCCTGTTACTAAATTAGTCTCACCACAGCATAGCGAAGGCTGTCCGAATATCGGGAATGAAGGTTGCAAATTTTAAGTGTTGTACATAGCTCAAAGCAGTGAGAGAAAAAAAAAATGAAAACTGGAGTCAGTGTAGAGATAGGCGCAAGGGAATTAGGCACACGTCTGATGCCGGAACCACATTATGAACTGGAGTGAATCATTGTCTAATTTTTAGTTATTGTGTTGTAACATCATTTGTAAACAAAAAAATAGAATTAATTTGAAGTAGCTCTGGGAGTGTGGCGTTTGACTGTCCGAAATCAATGTGGTTCCAACCGGAACATCGTAAGAGGAAAACGAATCTTCAGTTCCGCAATTCCAATTTATTCCGCACCGATCAATTTAGACGACCATCGTTGCGCCGTCTATTTTGGTCGCTTCCTTCGTTGACCTCGTCTGACGCATCTGAATGAGCAAGTAATTTACGTAAACATTATCAATTGAAAGTGTATTAGACATTGCCCGCCGCGGGTGTGTGTCGAGCACCCTTGGAGAATGATCAGATTAGACGAACCTCGAAGCCGAAGCCAGTACCGAAGTACATGCCGAAACAATGTCTTCAACCGGAGTCACCGCGAAACGGTTACCGGATTTCGTCGATCGCTCGCTGGTGCAACGGATTTTGAGGAAAACTTACAACACCCAATTCGTGTCGAGGACTTTACCGGAACCACCAAGCCGGGGGATAACTACAGCAGCGATGTTTTCACGGTCACTGTGCGGTATAACGGCATCGAAGAGGTTCGCCTGCTGTTGCCCACCTTCTCGGCCATCATATCGGGCTGCTACTACGCGAGCTACTATAACGAACCACGGGAGACGATCGTGGTCGGTGATCTGAAGGCGCTCGGCTACCGATTGACCGTTCGCGAAAACCGTCGACGGGGAGAAAGTGCTGAATCATGGTGATCTGCCATCATGGTGATGCCAAAGGATTTCTTGACTAAACCGGAAAACCAGACTGAGCTCGGCAGCCGATAAACTAACGCTTGAACTGCTGTAGGTTTAGTTTGTCTTTAATTTGCCCAAAAAACATTCAATAAAATGTGGAACTGAACTCTCGCGGAGAAAGCTTGTTTCGGTCGCTTGCCGATGCCCTTGTTGATGGTTCCTGCTATATTGTGTCCATATTTAACCTACACTGCAAGCGCAACGGAAGGTCACCTATCTTACGCTTGAAGTGCAAGACAAATACATTCTGCAACGGCACGTGGCCAGGCGCTCAACATTCTACAGCACCTGTGACGGCACTTCCTTGACCACACTTGCCTATTGCCTCAGTTCCAATCTCCGCTGTGCGCGAAAACGGCATCGTCAAGTGGAAGGTCGATGAGAACCAATGTTCTAGTGAGCGCGCTTCTGCTGAAGTTCCGCGTGCCTAAGGGTGGTCAGTATTGGTACCAGTTCTAATCGTGCCCCGTTATGGCTACTATCGCTCGTTATCAATTTACCCTATCGTTCCGGGGTGGTCTGGACCGCCGGGTGAGTTTGTGTTTGTGCGAACCGCAATCTGATGCCGTCCCGAGATGCTGATAGGATCGCCCCAGTCATACCGGATCAGTTGCTCCCGAAACAGTGTCCAACGCCTCCTTACGAAGAATGGCCACCGACGGACCGCTGGTGAAGCATTTGCCGGACTTTTTCGACCGCTCGCTGGTGCAACGGATTTTGGAGGAAAATCTACCCGGTCGTCCGGTGCACGTGGACGAGTTTTCCGGAACGTCGGCCACCAAGCCGGGTGATAACTACAGCAGCGATGTTTTCACGATCACCGTGCGCTACAACGGGACCGAGGAGATCCGGCTGCTGGCCAAAATTATGGCAACCGTGGGAATGATAAAAGACTTTGCCGAAAGTTTGTGCCTGTTCGAGAAGGAGGTCGAAACGTTCCGACAGATTTTGCCCACCTTTTCCGAGCTCGTGACACCCGCCGGTGCCAGTGAAGCGATCCGGTTCGGAGCGCGGTGCTACTACGCGGCCAGCGAGCCCACCGAAACGATCGTGTTCGATGATCTGAAGACGCTCGGCTATCGGCTGCCGGATCGGACGAAAGGTGGACTGGATTTTGCACATTGTGAGTTGATCATGAAGAAGATTGGACTGTTCCATGCGGCCTCGATGGTGTACGCCGCCCGTGGCCCGAAGGAACTGGAACATCTGTCCCGACGCTACTCGCACGGACTAGTCCGGACGGGCGATACCTTTGACAACAACCCGGCACTGGCCATGTTCACGAATGGTTTGGAAAAGTTCCTGGAAGTGGCACCCGGCTGGCCGGAACTTGATCGTGGCATTCTGGGCAAGTTGCAAGCGTTGCGCCCGGTCTACACGCAGCGTATAGTGGAGTGCTACACGGCGGCCGCTTCCGATGGGTACAAGGTGTTGAACCATGGTGACCTGTGGAGCAGCAACATGATGTTCCGCTACGGGCACGACGACGCTAACAGCGACACCGACGTGCGGGAAGTCATGTTTGTCGATTACCAGATTTGCAACTACGGCAGCCCGGGGCTTGATCTGGTGTACTGTCTTTACAACTGTTCCCGGTTCGAGGTGCGCGAGAAGCGCATAGGCGAGCTGTTGCAGATTTATCACCGCTCGTTAGCGGATGGCCTGAAGACGGCCGGCTATCGGGGATCGGTCCCGACACTCGCCGACGTCCAGCGAGAGTTTGATCGCCATGAGTTTATCGGTAAGTGGTAATCGTTTGCGCTTTTCAAGTAGCGCCTTTGTCTCTGTCGCCACTTGGTTGTTTCAGGACTTTTGAGTGGACTCTCGATGCTGCCGGTCATTTTGTTGCCACGCTTGGACGACATTGTGTTAACGTTCGACACCTTCTTTGACAAGCAGCACGCCGATCGACTCCGTCAAATGCAGTACACGGGCGAAAAGTATCGTCGATCGGTCATTCCTCTGTTGGATCGGCTCAATGCCAAGGGGCTGTTGAAGTGATGCCAACCGGGAAGACGAGGCCATTTTCAATAAACTTTTACTTCGGAAACCGATCATTGGTGTGTTTTAGTTATCCTTATGCTATTTACAGAGTGGTCAACATCCGTCATCTTCGGTTAACTAGAAAAGAGAGGATCAAGGATCAAATTATCACATAGGTCTCGAACCTGTTCGTTTTCCAAAGAATTTGTATTCTTTGGGACGGAAATAGACATGACGAGTCACGTGATTAATGTGCTGCAAACTACACATTACAAGACATTTGCTAAAGCTCCTCCCTATCATCAGCAACCATGTTGGGTGGCGATGCCATCGGTCAGGGGGCCCAGGGCCGTAAAACAAAAGCGTTTCTCATCAGCGTCACGCGATCGTCTATACTAATGGCCAGTCGATCGTGGTACTGCTCTCCGTGGTTGCCAACCGCAGTCGCGGTTCGGGTGTTGACTGAACAGTCGGTCGGTCCACTCGGTAATTATCCTCCGCCGTAGATTACTTCCGGGCGATATGATACAATGCGGTACAGCGTGAGCCTGCGTTTTCACCAACATGTCCAGAATTGTGCTTATCATCATCGTGGCACGCGCCCATCGTAGATATGAGTGGCTGAGCCACCGGCCACCAGCCATCTCCACTTGTTTGGCCTTCTTGTTGTTTTTGCCGTCACTTTTAAATCATGACGGACAGTTTAACGATGCACTGGAGCGGCGCAAGTAGCAGTGCGCGTGCCTGCAGGGCTTTGGATTATTCTGATTTCGGATATTAGTTCAACGAAGATGGCCACCCCGAACGGAGCGCAACAGCTACCGAGCTACCTGACGGAGTCGCTCATCCAGCGATCACTCGAACACGACCTTGGACACCCGGTGAGGATCGAAAGTTTCAGTGCCGGGCCGGCCACGTCGGCCGGCGATAACTATCTGAGCGACGTCTTCTGGATAAGCGTCCTGTACGAGGGTGGCACGGCCGAGAAGCGGCTGCTCGCCAAGTGCATGCCGGACGTTGGCGATCGTGGCAACGTGCTGGACACTCTGGATGCGTTCCGCAAGGAAACGGAAACGTTCCAACAGCTGTTGCCCGCCTTCTCGCAGCTCGTCTCGGACTCGTCGTCTGGCTTGGAGCGATTCGGGGCAAAGTGTTACTACGCCACTACCGAGCCCGTGCGGACGATCGTGTTCGAGGACCTGAAGGCGCTCGGGTTCCGGATGTGCGATCGCACGGCCGGTGGTCTCGATTTTGCGCACTGTGCGTTGGTGATGCGCAAGATCGCCAAGTTCCACGCCGCGTCGATGCTGTACGCGGCACGTTCCGAGGCGAATGAACGGTTACTGCGAGACCGGTACTCGTACGGGTTCTACAACCCGCGGGTGGCCCTCGAAGACTACCGGATATTTGCCGTGTTCCAGGACGGTCTGGAAAAGTTTATCCAGGTGTCTGCCGGTTGGTCCGAACTGGACGCGGCCATCGTGGAGAAATTGAGGGGCTTACTGCCGTCGTTCAAACGACGCATGGCCGACTGCGTCGATCCGACCAACCCGGCCACCAAGGTGCGCGTCCTTAACCATGGCGATCTTTGGAGCAACAACATGATGTTTCGGTACGAGGCCACGGCGGCGGCGGCGGACACCGATGTGGTGCGCGAGGTGATGTTTGTCGACTATCAACTGTCGTGCTACGGAAGCCCGGGACTGGATCTGGTGTACTCGCTCTACAACTGTCCCCGGTTCGAGGTGCGCCAAAATCGCATCGAAGAGCTGCAGCAGCTCTACCACCGCAACCTGTGTCAAGCGCTCGACCGTGGCAAGTACCCCGGCACCGTACCAACGCTGGAAACGATCAAGGAAGAGTACAAACGGCACGAGTTTTTCGGTAGGTTCATCTCGGGTGCGCTCAGAAGTAACACTAAACGCTCTGAAACTAACACCTTCCGGGGCTGGGGCGATTCTAGGACTTGTGTGTGCCATCAGTCTGCTCCCGATTATCCTGATGGAACGCTCCGACAATGTGGACATCAGCTTCGATGCATTCTTCGACAAGAAGCAGGTGGAACGCCTGCGGGACATTCAGTACAACGGGGCGGTGTATCGGCGGTCGGTGGTACCAATACTGCAAAGTCTCTTCGCCCGTGGTTACATCGATTAAACAGCAAAGCTGGATGTTGCCCTTTGCCTTTTGTTACAACAAATCGAGACGGGGTCGTGCAAAGACCATAAGTAATGGGGGGAGGTTTTGAAGTTATCTTGAAAATGTTACTCCCCTAAAAAAGAAATTTAATGTTGTTACTGGCCCGAGCATTTTCGGTTAGCTCGAGGTCAAGTTAGGTAAACAGCACGAGGTGTTCTTATGTACATTTGGATTAAAGCGTCTTATTTTGTCACCATAACCACGTTATGAAATAGAACGAATCGGGGATTCAACATTTGTTTAAAATTTAACAGATTGTGGCTGGCCACTCCACTGGTGGTCCGTGCCATGTCTAACATTGTGGAGTGTGCCTCAGAACGATTGGTGTGGCATTTTCCTCCGGTAACTCCCAGTATAAAGAAGGGGCTGTGAAATTCACGCAATGCTCCAATCTACTTTCACGGGCCACCTGGCGTCTCCACCGGACGAGGATTAAAATGTTCAAAAAAAGTGACCGGTGTAGGATACTCGTTGGTCGAGTGGCCATATTGGACACCCCACCGGCAAGGTGTGGTTTTTGTGGTCGCGTGTTGTGCTCCAAAACGGACCGTTCTGGAACGTTCTCTTCTGAGCTGGGTCTATTGCGGTGTTCGGAAGGACTTCAACACTGCCTAATTTGTTCGCGTGCGTGTGCGTACAAAGGTGCGCCCTGCTGATGGCACAGTGGTGGGCCAAAACATCGGAGTCAGAAAGGCGCAAAAAATTAATGTACCTCTGTAATGGCCTCATTGGATATTTTTTTAAAGTTTAGTTATCGCAACCTCGGTGCACGTACCGAGAAATATGAAGCTTGGAATTGCGGAAAAGTTTTGTGTTGCGTTCCATTCGGCACGTCCTGTCGGAGCGCCGTTAGCAGTGCTCCGTGTTTCGAAAGCTTTCTTGGCGCATTTTCTTCTCTTCTCGAACAATCTTAAGAAGCTCGAGGCGTGAGTGAGAAAGAGCGACAGAGGGCGAGCGAAAGATGGCAGCTTATGCTTCAGCCTTGAGCCCGTATGTCGTTGCCGTTGCCACAGCAACGGTGCCCTCCCAACGAACTTTCCTTGTGCGCTCAGTGAGGCGGCCTATTTTTGGAAGGATATATCGATTTTTACTACCACAACCTGCGAACCACCACGGTGCCCGATGTAGCCCTCTCGTTCGCTCTTTCTCTCTCTTTTTATCACTCTGGGAAAGCGAGGTTCTGCAGTGCTGCTGCTGCTGCTCTATTAATGTATGCCCCCTGATGTACTTGACGTTACTTTTCCCTGCCTTTACGGTTCAAGCAGCGCAGTCCAAGGGGAAAAGGCAACATTGTAGTGCTCGGTGCCTCAGGTGCTGCAGGTTGGAGTACACCGGGCTGCGGCTACCAATACCACCAAAGAGGTCCTCTCGCGTGTAAGACGTTTTGCGCAAACCGTCCATTATGTGCCGGGCTCCTTCTGCTGCACGCGGGCTCTCGTGCCTTGTGTCGGGCGGGAAATGACACTGTTCGTTGATAAGCCCACAATTAGGGAGGCTGCAAAGGACGGTGGTGTTAAGGATATGCCTCTTTGTAAAACATGATATCAAGTCGGGCCTAACTATTACGAAACGGATTCATGAATGAAGGAATCGCGAGAATTGTTGAACGTTTATTAGTAAGGACCGAGTTTTCAAACTTTCTTGCGCTCGGAGTGTCAATCTTCCTTAAGCCACAGGCTCACGTGCGTAACGTTCCAAAGGGTGTAGGGTGAAAATGTGGGTTTGATAAGTTACATTAAAATTTATGATGTTCCAACCTCTGTGATGTCAAACGGCAACAAATGTGGCTTAAAGTAGGCTTAGTCGACCATCTTCGGTTTTCTGTACGGTGCTACGCAGATTGCCTACGGGCAGGCGTTTTTCGTAATGCTTCTGCGGTTCGGGAAAACTTTTTCGCATTTCTTTCGATTTCGCTTTCCCCCGGTACCCCTGGCACTGGACACTTCCCCAGTGGTTCAGGTTTTGCCTTTAAGTATCGTAAATAATTCTTCCAAGTGTCTGAAAACTCCAAATTCACTTGCACCGATCGAAAACTGCATGCATAATCAGTTCCCGGCCAGTGACGAAACTGCAAATGCATTAAACGGCGTCCCTTTCGAGTTGTTTCCGTGGCCCGGTTTAATGTTTACCAGTACGTTCACGGTCCGCCCGGTGCTCCGAGTTGCCGAAAATAACTATCGACCCGTAACCGTCGACGTCGTTCCCGTCGTCGTCGTCGTGGTCAAACGTGGCCAAGTGGCCAAGTACATTTTTATGCTTTTCAGAAGCCGAGCGCCGAGTGTTTTAATTTCGCTAAGAGCTGCACAACATGTTGCAGCACGCTTCGTTTTGGCCTGTCTGAGCAAAAAACAGAAAGTCCCAGTCCCAGTCTGATTGTCACGAAGCCAGCTCGGATGGTGCTGCGAATGGTTCTCTAACGTTTTGAATTTTTTGTTATGTCACTAAAGATAAACCCACGGCAATTATTACACGTTCATAGTCGTCACACGTGCTGAGACGATTGTGGTGCCAGAATAGCGAGTAACGTTGTACAGATCGGCTCAAAGTCGCGTTTCATAACCGTCTCCGATGGAAAGAGGTCGCCAAGCACGCAAATAAAAATGAAAATGAGCAGATGAAGCGTGTTTTGGCGCAACCCCGAATATGTAATAAGCAGATGGAAGTCGATTCTATGCCCCGACCACCACGTCTCTCTCTTTCCGCCCGCCGGCAGGCATCCTCTCCCTGGTGGCCGTGAGCACAGTGATTTCCATCGGCAGTGTAGAGCCGCAGCATAAAACATTGTCCGAAGTAGAACTGGGTCACATAACACATTCATGTGTTATTCACACTGGCAATTGAGATTTAGCACCTCACCGTCACGTCCGACCGGCGGGACCGGCCCCTGGCCCGTTGCGCCTCCGGTGTGGGCACTCTGTGAATTGTTTTTCACACATTGGCGCTACTCTTCGGCACAATGGTGATTACGATTGCAGCGCATCGCATCGCATGTCCTGGCGGACAATTGCAACCCCACCAACCCACCCAACACCCATTAGGGGGTGAAAATTCTATGCCTGCTCGCCTGCCTTTGGTTATCTTTTGTCCACCGTCGTCGAGCACCACTCTTCGAGGGGGCGCGTGCAATGTTCTTAGAGTTTTCTTAGCGCACAAAGATGGTCCCATACGGAAAGGCACACTTAATCGCACGATTGCCATGCTGCCTTTGTCCCCTCTTAATACCAATCCCTCTCTCTCTATCTCTCTGTCTCTCTCGCTACGCCTCTCTCATTCAATCACACAAAGCGCAAGCATCGAAGCATCGCCGCAGCAGCAGCAACGGCGCATAGAATGTGCTGCGCTCTTGAAATGGGGTCAATAGAACGACACCCTCGACCCCTCTGCCGTTCTGGCGCCCCCCTGTCGCCGCCGCCCCTGGCCCGAGGGCCCTGGTCTTTTGTGCGGCGTTCGCAGAAGGGGGTTGAGATTAGAAACTCGACCCGTCGACCCACTCCGGCGGCGGGGGGCCGTCTTGAGCTGCTGCAACAATGCAACAGCTAATTGCACAGCGGCGGTGAGTCTCGTGAAAAAGTCACGAAACTCTTTGGCGAACGACACACGGCGCAGTGCGCATCGCGAGATAAGAAGCATAAAAGAAAGGCGATTATGTGACAGGCCAATGCTCTGTTAGAACTTTTTTAAACTCATCACACTTACTGAATCTTGTAAACTTTTTTGTTTGATGATTTGTTAATTAACTGCATTTTATTCCTATATTTAAATAATTGAACAAAACTATTTATTCGCGAAGTTATTCGCGTTTGCATAATTTTTTAATCGGAATAGGAACTGTTTCGTAAGGTATAAACATTGAATTTAACTAGATTACCATAGACTTGTTTTGATGTGACGCAATTTGCATCTCAAATCGTCATTTCGTACAGCTACACACCATTTGCTTCTTTCATTTAAAATCCCCTTTCTCCGGGTAAGTATCCTGGGCGTCGTTCGCATTTGTTTGTTCCGGCACCGGGAATCCGTTTCCGCCGCGAACTGGTTCAGTGGGTCACGCACAAAGCCACGCTTCGACAGCAAAGGACCTGGTGGCCCGCCCCGAGAGGGTTGTTGCATTGTGACGCAGCAGGGAATCAGTGCTGCGGATTTCCTGCAGCAACGCCGGGCGCGAAACGAATGGCTTCGTTTGAAAAACAGAAAAGGAAAAAAAGACCCAGAAGACGCGAAGCATCACGTAAACAGAGGGCAACATAAATGCGCAACTTCTTCTTCGCTTGCGTGCGGCGGGGTGTTTCTTCGGGCCGTGGTTAAGCCTTGACAACGCGAAGAAGAGCCGTTCGTGAGGGGACAGGGAAAAAGAAGAATTGCGTCGCGCTTAATGCAATCCGTCGCGTCATCAATGTTGCGATGCGTTCCGAGGGGA
>NW_026454227.1:0-11010 GCF_943734635.1 Anopheles cruzii
CGCATGATTGATGTGGAATGCCACCGCGCAGGGTTACCGGAAAATGGTCCGACCCTCGCCGGCAGTCAAAATGTGGCACGTGGTTTCGATTTATACGTTCGCGATATTTACTTAAAACTCGAAGTGGCGCAAAGATGGGACCGGAAATGCCGGTATGGTGTGGTCGCCCCAGCGGAAGCCCCGATGGCAATTATGCGTCCATTGTGAAGCGAGAATATGGAGCTGCTGTTTTGCTGTTGTTCCATTGATATATAGACCGCTGCATGCCGCAGTCAACGCGCAAACTTTTTTATTTACAGCATAAATCAAAATAAATGACTTGTTGGTAGAGTACGAGGTAAGTAGCAGAAGAACATTTACGGCACTGCGAAGAGAATGCGGAAGCACAATGAACCAAAACCTGTGATGAACAGGTTACGAGTTTCCACAAGGTGCTTTATTAATGTCAACATTATCTTTTTATCTGCCTATTTTGCAAGCCGGATCCGCTCACTGGTTGGTTGTAGTGCCGGATTGAAGGTAAGAGGGTAATATTATATTATTAAATTGCATCCCATTTTGATGTGAATCTAATCCATCTTTGTTTGTTACTTGATCCGATTGATCTTCATAACCTTTATTGTTATCTAAAAACTATGTTCACTGTATTTACGGAAAACTACACGTCAATTGCACTCAATCGACCATTATGTTCCAGTGCTGCACTTCCGTTTGATGCACAGGAGCATGCCGCAGTTGCAGCGGAAGTCCGTACATCGTGGAACGGGCTACGGGGCGTTGGCCCAACAACGACAGCAGCCGTTGGCCTAAATTGGAGCAACGTGGAAAGGGAAAAAAAAAGATTTGTGGAGACTGGAAACGAATCCTCCGTTGCGATCGATCGATCCTCCAACGATCCTGTCATTGAAATCTTTGAACTACTTTTCGACTGTCTTGCCGTTCGGCAGTGCTGCCAGAAAATATTTGCCGTATTACTCGCGTCTATACGGGCGGGTTGCTGGATCGAGTCGGTTGTACAAGATGCCGCTACATGGTTCTGTTTTTGCCGGGTTTTTGGCCTGTGGTTTGCCAGTTTGGTCCACAACGCTGTTTAGTAATCTGGGTTGAGTCAACAGCGCTTGGTGGAATGCCGTGCGGTGCGTAGCGGTGCAAACAAGGGTTCAGTGAAACTGGAAAAACAGCAAGAAAACAGTGTCTTCATCTTCATTGATCAGTCAATCACGGCTAGTAAACGAACTCTAACTGTTTTTCAATAGCCCAATAGTCTGTCATAGTCTTTTTCATAGTCTGTCACTTCTACTGTTTCCGTTGTGCTCGTGGTACACCGAAAATTTGGCTGTTGGCTGAAGCCTGAGAAAAGCTGATTCATTATATAAAAAAATACCTGATACGGATAATTGAAAGGTGCAAGGTAAGTGGTTAATTGTTGTTAACTGTGCTAACTGCGTCTCGACACAAGATGCGACCGAAAACAGTTCCCTACGACTGTAGAAAAAGCTACCCCTCTAGTAGAGGAGAAGAACCTAAGATCCTTTTGTCTTGGCCGCAGAATGTCATCCGCAGAGTTTTCTGGACGACGGCTGAAAGGTCGGAAGAAGAACCGGTCCAAACCAAGGAAGAACCAACCGGGGGCCAACCCTGGCGCAGGTCCAAGCGGGCGCTTGCAGAACGAACGTGCAGGAAGTGAGCCGGAGCTCCATTGTGATCAGATAGAGGATCCGGAAGTGGTTCCATCTATCCAGCAGGAGGCCTTTAGTGATCAGATAGAGGATCCGGAAGTGGTGCCATCTATCCAGCAGGAGGCTTTTAGTGATCAGATGGAGGATCACGAAGTTGATCAATCTATCCAGATGCGGGAGTGGCTTAGACTCGTACGCGAATGTTTTGCCATCGTCATGGACCCGTACCTTCGGCAAAATAGCCAAGAATTCGAAAGGCGAATGTTGCCGGTGGCAATGGAATATGTTCGCCGCTTTATGCCGTCTAGTGATGCCAGCAGCGTTCGTTCACGTAAACAAGGTGACTTTGGCCCAGCCGGACAATCGCGGGACTAGTGTAGCGAACGGAATGTTCTAATGATGATAAAAAACCAGTAATAATGGTTCAATAAACAATAATACACCACTATGATCACTGTTTCCAGTTTGAGGAGTTCAAAACAAAAATGCGCTCTTACACAACTATTAAAAATTGCTCATCAAATCCATCAGAAGTATCATAAAATCCCCCCATTACGTTCTCTAATCAATTTCACTTTAAATGTATTCCATATGTGGAGGGAAGATGTACCAAGTTCTAAATGAATCGATCAAGTAGGTTTCAAATAGCAGTGAGTTTGAAGTACGACGACGCAAGCGACAGGCTAGCAACGATCAGGACCGGTCCAAACTAAGGAAAGACCAACCCGGGGGCCGGAGCCGGAGTATCCTAGCAACGGTTACCGTACACAAAGCAAAGTTTGTCGTTTTCACTTTACTACCCACAAGCGAGGGCAGATAAAATGAAGTTCAAAACCTATCTCTCGAAGGATTCGAAACTCAAGGATACTATTTCGACGCTCGGGTGGAGCAACAACGAGGATGTGTACAGCTGCTGCAGCGACGATCTCCACAAGTGGACCTCCACCAATCGGGAGATGGTGAAAGTGGCCAAGCTGCCCGAGGGATTCGTTCCGACCGATATGCACTGGCTCTACGCGAGGGGCTCGGGTGTCGCCAGCGCTACCATTGGTCCCGGGTCGGGCAGTAAGGGTGGCGAAAGTTTGCTGATATCGAGCGAAGACGGAAGGTTTGTAATACTGAACAAAAGTGCGCGTGTCGAGCGGAATGTTGCGGCCCACGCGGGAACGGTGGTGGCCTCTCGCTGGAGCCCCGACGGAGCCGGACTGCTGACGGCCGGCGAGGATGGTGTCATCAAGATTTGGTCCCGTTCCGGTATGCTACGGTCGACGGTCGTGCAAAACGAGGGCCAAATTCGGTGTGCCTGCTGGGCGCCAACGGCGACGGCCATTGCCTACAGCCAGGGATCGTTCGTAGCGATCAAACCGTTGGCCGCGAACAGTAAGCTGACCAAGTGGAGAGCCCACGACGGGATGGTGCTGTGTCTGTCGTGGTCGAACAATACGGCCCTGATAGCGACCGGTGGCGAAGACTGTCGGTACAAGATCTGGGACACACAGGGCACGAACGTTTACACGAGCGTGGCCGATGACTACGCCATAACGTCGGTTGAGTTCTGTCCGGATGGTGAGCTGCTGGCCGTTGGAGGATTCAACATGCTCAAGCTTTGCCACAGCACTGGGGTAAGTGGATCGTCACACCGGATTCGATTATGTCAGGCTGACTATGTCTTGCTCTCGCCCGCAGTGGAGCCACAGCATCGTGAGGTTCAACCAGCAAGTGATCGGTTCCTTGTTTAATATCGTGTGGTCGGCGGATGGAACACAAATAGCGTCCTCTACCAGCACTGGGACACTGCTCTTCGGGCACATCATCGAACGGGAGCTGCGGAATCGCAACCTGAAAGCGATCACCACGGGTCGCAAAACGATCCTACTGCAGGACATCGTCGCGCGTACCACCGACACGCTGGACTTTTCCGAGCGAGTCATCAAGTGGGAGCTGGGATATGGCCATTTGGTCGTCGCAACGGTTCACCAGATTCACATTTTCAACGAGCACTACATCAACACCCCGATCATCATCGACGGGCGGAGTGATATTCGCATCATCATGCTTGGCAGAAAGTATGTACCGCTGGACGTTCGGAAGAGATTCGGAATAATTGTGACTCTTTGTTTGTGACAGAAACTTCCTCCTAGTTGACCATTCCTCCATTTGGATTTACACGTACTCCGGGCGGCTGCACTTGAACCCTCGGTACCCGGGATCACAGGCCCAGATCGCGCATCTCAACAGTCGCTGTATTTCTCTCGGAATGGACTCGCTAGCGGTGCGTGATCACTCCGATCAAACGATTCTGCACGTGTTCGATCTCCTTCCCAGTGCCACCCGGCAGGAGGAACCATACAGCATCCACGCCAAGGTGGCAATTGTTGAGGTGGCCGTCTGCCGGTTCGGCAGTCCCGACGATCAGTACCTGGTGTACGTGGACGTGAACCAGGATCTGCATATTACGAACTGCACCGGCAGTTCAGAGTATGTGACGCACAAGATCGGTACACAGGTACATCGGGTAATGTGGTCCAACGACACCAATATCCTGGTTGGCCTTCACGATCTCAGCTACAGCGTATGGTATTGTCCGGGTGAGGCCTGTGCGGATCCCACTTTGATTGCGCTCACAACGTTCACGTACGACACGAGCGAGTTCGGCAAGAACATTACGCTGGAAAACTTTGAAGGGGCCAGTGTGACGTTCCGAAGCTCCGGGGCCATTTTCACCGTCTCGGTGAAAACCTACTGCGTGATACTGCACAAACTGTTTGCCGAAAATCAGTGGGAACGGTCGCTAAAGCTGTGCCGCTTGGTACAGAATCAGCTTCTGTGGGCCACTCTGGCCGCGATGGCGTCCAAACGAAACCAGCTGGACATCAGTGAGGAAGCGTTTTGCGCCTCACTACAGATTGATAAGGTGAACTATCTGAACTACATCAAATCCATGCCGCTGTCTAGTCCGGAACATATGGCCGAAAACTCCGTCATGAATGGGCGCATCCAGGAAGCGGAAACTATACTGCTGCACAACAAGCGCATTCCAGAGGCCATTCGGTTCTGCTTGCGCATGCACCGCTGGAACAAGGCGCTCGAGGTGGCGCTGAAACACGAGCAGGACGTGGATCTTGTGCTGGCGGAACGTAAACGATACTTGCAGGCCCTGGAACGAGAGGAAAACGATCCGCAGTTTCTGGTACTGGACGCACCGTAAGATAACGGAACGGATAACGGCGGTTTTAAACCATATAGTAGTCAGAGACAGAATTTTGTGTGTTTCTGATGACATACTAATAAACCATTTGTCGGAACAATCCGAAGAGAGAAGTTTTTTTATAAGTTGTTGTTTGATTAGTTGTCACAGAATCGCTAGTTCGGTAGAAATTATTTCGAAAAATCTTTGTCTTGTTCCACTTACGTTCAAACACATTTTTATTGAGCCGCTTTCATCTCTTCACTAACCGTTATCGCGCTTACGCTACAAAAATATCGTGGTTCCATTATTAAACAGGTCCATATCCATACATTTTAGTATTACTATATTTCTCTGCATCGTATCGGCTCCTGTAACACCGGCCCTCAATGATCAGCAAACTAATACCTTTCACAACCTCACATCCTTCAGCAGGGCAGCATGGGACCACTTAAGGATCATCGCTTTCCCTTATTTCGGGAAGATCACTTCTGCGTCCGTTCCCCTATGGGTATCGATTAATTTGGAAAGGATTTACAACATGCTTCTGCTTAACTCGAGTCAGAGTCGGAATCGGAAGCACCACTCTGGCATATCTGGCCAACAGTAAATTAAAGAGAAGCAAAAAACCGCACACACTTAACATCCTAATCGATCGATGTCCTCCGAGCTCTGGTGCTGCCCCTCGCGAACACCACACATTGCTACCGCCTCGCTCCTTTGCTAAATCTACAATGTCGTTCCGTTCCTAGGGACTTCGGTTAAGGGTTCTTTACTTGCCGCTATCACAAATTCCGGTAATACTTTGGTCGTCGTTTCCAACAACTGTTCAACGCAAAAAAAACGTAGGTCTTCTCCTGTACGCTACCCACCCCGGGGCACTGTCCTACCTCTCCTAGTTCCGCCGGTCCTTTACTTGATGGTGTTGTAGATGATGTCTTCGATCGGACTAGAAACGGCCGACGAGCAGCGGCTGCTGCTGCGGTTGCTAGTGCTGCTTCCACCGCTGCGACCCGCGCCGCCACCGCCGGCCGGATTAAGGCTTACCACCGGACCACCGCCGGAAGCGAGACTGTCACACGGTGGCACATTGATCCGGATGCTGACGAACTGTTTCTCGATCGCTCGCGGCCCCGGTATTGATCGTCACCGAGTGGTGAGGCACGAGCGGGCGGATAAAATGAAGTTCAAAACGCGCTTTCAAAAATGTTTTCAAACGTGCACGTGCTTTTCGCGCTGATTAGCAGAGAATAGAACCACAAGTTTAGTGTTGCAGCGCCACCTTTGCGGCCATGACGCGAAGTACATGTGTCTTGACTATTGAGCAACATTGAGCAACCGGCTAAAAAAAATCGTATCGTGCTCACGTGTTTTTTTCAGAATTTAGTTCGATTGTTTAAAAACCTTAATTGTTTGCTTTGTTCATGTACTTTTTGCTATTCTGGATGGCGATTAGAACGAACATGTTTTTGAGTAAGAAAAAAAAAACCATATGCCAAATGGCATCGACAAGGTGGTATACAAAACTCAGTTTAGAGTTGACGAGCCCAGGGAGAGATTCAGTTTAAGAATAAAGGGCAGAGCAATGAAGGTAAATGAATGTTTTTTTAAAGTGAAAGAAAATAGAGTCAACCTTCGCCTACATTCCTTCGGTGAAGACCTTGACGTCCGGACCGATCCCGAGATTGCTTCTACAGCTCAGTAAACAATGTTCAACTTCTTGCGAAATGTGGCCAGCCCGCCAACAAAAACACCTTCCACAATGGGACTATTGCGCAACACCTAACCTCGCAACAAGGGAAACCGAAACAACGGTCCTCCAAAACTCAGTTCACCTAGTTGTTTTAACACCGATTCGAAAGTTCTTATCGGGAACTGAGGTGAGCAGCACGGGAACACGCGGCACATTTTGATCGATCCGCCGCAGGCGGATGCTACATCGATTTATCTGTTTTACAAACGTACGAGCATCGTTTGCTGTTTGCTTTGCGTTTGGTGATGAAGTCACTCGGACCGCTGCACACCGAGGAACCACACTCTAAACGGGAAACGCCTCGAGATGCAGAGTCAACCGTACGTCACGCGGGCCGGAAAACATGTCTGGTAGCGGGTGCGAAATGTTCCCCGTTTGACGTACTTTTCTCATCCTCGTCATACCTTAATTTATGAATGACTTTGCCACCGTTTCCTACACACCGCAGCTTTCGGTGCGGTGCCTATCCCCCCAGGGGCTTTCGTTTCTCTCTCGATCGCTTTTATCTTTGCGAGTGCGTAGCCCTACAACTCCACCGATACCATCGAGGCGCGCGTCTCCGCCTATCTGGGGGGAACACACGAAGGAACAGGAAACAAACAAAACTGGCGAAACAAAAATCTGTCGAAAACTCCTGGGTCTGGCGCCGGTTTTTTGCCATCCTCACCCATCCTGACCTACGCGAAGCGAAAGTTCGACATAATTTCGGGGGGCCGCGGAAGCAGCGCAGGTGGCGAAGGTGGCGAAAAGTCTTGCGTAGCGCAACACTTATGGGAAAATCGTGTCTCGTCGAATGCCGGTTCGGCCAAACGGCAACAGAGGAAAAACACCGAGATAACGGCGCCGTTGTGGTCGTCGCGGTGATAACGGGCAGTGTCGGGGCGGCGCGCGTATAAAAGGATTCGCGCGTTCGCAGTTTCAAATCAGTTGAGCTTTCGTGAAGCATCCGTCCTTTCGCCTTACTGTGCCGCGTACCGCCTTGAGGCCGTCAGGATAGAACGCCAACTCTAGCCCCCCCCCCCTTCGGCCACGTGCAACCTTCGGTTGGCGAGCAGTAGCAGTGCCTTAGTGTGATCGGTCAGTCAGTGGTCAGTGTCTTCAGCCATGCGTGCTCCAAAGTTTGCCCTTATCGCGACGGCAATCGTGTTGCTAGGGCACGGCCAAGTCGAGGCCCAGTACGCAGGTACGACCACTTTAGCGGCATGTCGGCGTGGTCCACGCCATCTGTATCGGTATCTCCGGCCTGATCGGGAGCTTGAAGTTAGTGTGCCCCTCCCGTGCCGTGCGGAGGTCATTGGTTTCTCTCCCGACTCTCCCGACGGCCATAGGCCTCGCCCTGGGGCAAGTCCATAATTGATGTTGTGTGTAGCATGTTTGGCGGCGGGCAAGATACGCATCGAGAACGCAATGATATGATCAGCTGACCGATAGCAACCCGCTTCAAACAGTACCTTCACTGGCAGCGAGCAGAACAGTCTTAAGTCCCCAGTAGTGTGCGGACTGTTAAGAAGGAGTTTGGTATAAAACGTTGGTCCAGCAGAAGACAGAGACGGCGGCGGACAGTGATAAGAGTGACAATAGTTCAAAAACCCCGTTCTCCAACTTCCATCGCTCCGTCAAACGGACGTATCACAGAGAATTCCCATACAGCAACCCCGTCAATGAAGAGTCCTTGACTGAGAGGTGTATTGGAATCGACATCGGGCGAAGGATTAACACTTAATATACCGGATCCACACTCCAGAAAACGGGAACCCTAGCTTTGCGATGCAAAATCAAGTACCCTGGCGCCGTCGCCATCCCTCGGGGGACGGCAGAGCACGGTAATCCGAAAAGGAAATTAACACATCGCTCGTAGAGCTCGTCGCCGCGTCAGCCAAGCGAAGGGTGGGAGTACCAGTTTAACGCCCCCCGGCCAAACCGGGCTATCAGTCCGCCGATGGACGATGGATTTCTTTCGCCCGTGGGAAAGATGGCAGATCGGACGAACGGTACCGAATACGACTAACCCGGAGCATTCTCATTTCCGTCTTCTCTTTTCGGGCTCGGGCTGGCTGGCTGGCTGGCAGGACCGACGCTGGCCTGCGGTGGCACATCGTTGGTGAAGACGACCACGCTCATCGCGCCGACCAACGCCGGGGCCAACGGTGTAACGTGCGTGTACACCATCCGCGCGCTCAACCTACGCATCTGCCAGGTATGTCCATCAAACGGTGTCTCCCGGTGACGCCCAGCTTCCGATCGGACTGCCCCAACTCCGCCCTCCTGTTTGCCCGTAGCTACGACTGGACTTTAACTCGTTCAGTTTGGCCCAACCGACGCTCGATCCGTACCCGGTCTGCATCAACGATGCGCTGACGGTCCAGAACATGGATTTCAACCTTTGCGGCGAAAACTCCGGCCAGCACGGTAAGCGAGGGTTCTGATTTGATTGAGAACGAAATTACTTTCAGCCCGTCCGTCCGTGTCCGTGTCCCGGCCCAGTGGTTGGCGAATCCACTCCACCACAGTGCAAGATTTCAATCAGGGCGCAAATAGGAAGTGAGACGCTTAAGTGTCACTCACTTAGAAGCAGCTTGAAGCAGTCATTTCACTGCACATACCGTACGTGGGCCTCTTCTTGTAGTGTTTGGTTAAAAATTTATTAGCCTTTAAATTCGGAAAAACTTTTCCGCCTGGAGTTCGGTCATCTGACTTTTGTGTTCTATCCATTTCTTGATTGTTCGTTCCCCCTTTGGGTAGTTTACGTGCCATTCAGTCCGACCAGTGCCGATCGGACGCTAACGATCACGTTCCGGATCGCAAGCCGATCGCACATCCCGACACTCGGTAACCCGCACTGGAGTGTCCGGGTGCAGCAGCTCGAGTGTCCCGCCGGTATGCCGATGGCCATGCGGGCCCTCCTGCTGCCCGAGCCGCAGCCCCAACCCGAGCCGCAGGCCCGCACCCACCACAACGATCTGGGTGATCTGGCCCCGGCCGGCTGTTTGCAGTACTTTAGCGAACCGAGCGGCACGGTGGAGTCGTTTAACCTCGGCAACGGCGCCGGCGGAGTCGGTCCGTATCTGGGCGGCGTCAACTACGCCATCTGCTTCCAGCGTGGCCGCACGACTCGGTCACTGCGGCTCAGCATGTCCACCTTCGAGATCGCGTCCAGTGCCGATCCCACCGACGGTAACGTGGGCTTCGACGAGCTGTGCTACTCCAACATCCCGCTGCAGGTGCGCTCCGAGGACAACCTGCACATCCCGAATGCGGTCTTCCAGCTGCCATCGTTTCCGCTGCTGCGGGCCGAACGGTTCTGCAGCCGCAGCCTGATGAACGCCAACGTGGACGGTAGGCGCCCTAGACCCTGGTGGTGCGGCAGGACCTCAACCGGTATGCTTGTTTCTTACTCTTATAGTGACCTCGCCTGGACCATTCGTGATGTACTTCAACAGTGATCGGCTGTACGAGCCGACGCGCCCAGAGGTGGGCTTCCGCCTGCAGTACCAGGTGCTCTAGGACCTTCCCAAAGGAGACCCCGGGTTTCGGACGCTTTCCGACCAGTTTCAGACAACTCCAATTCTTACTTACGCGCGCGCGCGTAAGTGTGTGTGGTGAATAAAAGCACGCTCTACCGTTTCCATGACAACAATCGCAATCGCACTTGACGTGCTACTGTCTTTCGCGTTCTTTCGCTGCCCACTTTAAAGCCAAGAGGTCCATCCAATTTGCCTCACACAGAGAGAGAGAGAGAGAGAGAGAGGAAAGAAAAGCGCCACTAGCGTCCTTCCCCCGCCCGGAAAGGACAAGAGGTGCGCCAACTCCGTCGATGGAGAAGTTGCTCGGTGCGCGATGCACTCGCCGCGGCCTTCCTTTTGGTGCGCCCGGCAGTAACAGAATAGCCGACGCCGTCCGGTGGTTGCTTCGGAAAATCCATTACTTTGGCATCAGTTCGGACGGGGTGTCGGTACCCGGTGGGGGGTGTGTGCACTCAAAGCGGCCATCATCATTACGTTCTTCCGCTGGACGATGGACACACCGGCAAGCGCCGTAAAGGCCGGAGCGTGCGTGCGTGCCCCGATGTTTGTGGCCATGTCCTGGCCAGGACGGTACAGGCCGTGCTGTAGTTATTGTCCTGTGTTTTCTTCTGCTCGCCACCCACTCACACCCACAACCAGAGCCAGAGCCAGAGAGAGCAATAAGCGAAGAAGCTATCCTGGGCACAATGGCCAGAGCCTTTCTTTCATGCTCCTCCTTCAGGCGCCCCTCGGATGTAGGCCAAAGCTGCACGCAACCTTCACACCTTATGTCCTTTTTTTTGGGCGCTACACTGGACGAAGGCAAAAAGTGTGAAGCGTACACTTCGGCCATCATTTGATTAAAGATCTCCTTGGTTTTCGGGGAAT
>NW_026454228.1:0-10914 GCF_943734635.1 Anopheles cruzii
CGACTGCATGTCGTCTTGCATAGAACAATCTTCAGCAGGTTTATGTATCGCGTAATTAGTACGGTTGTCCGTAGACTTGCTTCGAGTTCTTCGGGCGACGGGCAAATCGTTCTTGTCGATTCTAGTCAAAACAATTCGAAACTCCTTACACATATTTTGCAGATCTAAATGTTTTTGTCTGCTGTCAGCATGCTCTCTGGATTCCTGAGTACATTGAGGTTGCATAGCTACATTTTTTAATTTATCATTTTCTTCCTTTCGGCGAGAATTACATCCATATTCTACAGCCCCCGAAATTATATCGTTTAGCTCTCTATTGTACACTTTTTTTTTCGTTTTCTTCTTTTTTTGAGGATTAGTCCTTATGGTGGACTTGTCTGCGATTTCACGCGTGTTTTCCTCGGCCAGGTTCGTAGTATGCTCTGAATCGTTCGATTGTGACGCACTAGGAGACGCTGCTTTCCCAGACGTATTATTCGGTGTCGTGTAAATTTGAGAGTCTCGTTTGTCGGAATGGACTGAACGAACAATGTTTTCGTTTTGATGCATGGATGCATCGAGCACATTATTTGTGGCAGCAGTAGTCGCTGAATCAAATCGTTCGTTTCGTCCTACAACTGAAGCAACTTCTCTCAATTCATCGATTTCGTTTCGCAGCAACATATCAACCGGAATTGTCGTAAGTGCGTGCTTCACAGCGCGCACACCAGAGGAACCGGATATTGCGCAGGCCATGTCTTCTTTGATTGGTGAAGTTTTGGTGATTGGTGACGCTGTTTGTCTTTCTCTGGCTGCCGCTATCTGCTGCTGTCTCTTATATTCGCCGTAAGTTTTTGCTGCTTCTGGTTTAGGAAATATTTGATCTCGCCGCCAATATAGCGGAGCGGTAGATCTTTTGGATGGAATTTCTGGAACCTTAAAAGCAACGGGCTGATCGATTGAGTCTATTTTTTTCCGCGGATACTTTAAGGCCAACCTTTCTTCATTATCATTATTCGTTACAACTGGAAACGTATCAGGATCATAAGTAGAAGCTATTTGGGATATTTCGTTAAATAACACTTTGTCCATTTTTGCATTTAAACTATCCCTCCTTAATTTGGTTGATTTTTCATGAACGGGCCCATAGCGCCCATAGTCTTTCTGAGAACACAATGCCGAAGTGTCCGAAGGTGACTGTTGCAACGGTGCTGATTGAACGATGGTTTTGTGAGAGGTTAGCTGTTTGCAATCCCCTATTCTTCTACTTTCTATTTCCGTCCAAACATTTACTTCAGCTATCAATTTATTTAATTCACCAATCACCTTGACCAATGTATCAGACTTCAACCTAAGCAAACCGGAAACAAACAACAACAGGAACACAAATATAAAAATGAATAACATGTTTTAACGAAATTAATAACAGTCTGCTATTTACCGTCTATTTTGATCTACAAACAAAGAATCCAATTTTTCCAATTTTACAAGCGACTTCGTAGATAGTTTGTGTGATCGACTATGCGTACTGTGCAGCTTCTCCAATGCTATATTTCGAAAAGCGGCATTTCTTTGCTCTCGATCCATTTCCTGTAAATGTATGAAGAAAGAACACCCCAATTTGCCAACCAACGAAAGCGAAAGAAACAATAATTATTCTATAAAGATTACAGCATATATTATATTTCTCTCAGACTACAGACTACAATTTGGTTTGGGAGTAAAGAAGATATGTGCTTATATTGTTAAAAGGACGAAGAATTTAATACAATGAGCTGCTTCAGTTTCAGAAAGCTGTGTGTACAATGGGCCCGCATGGGTGGTGCGTGTACAAATGAGTGCCGCAATGGAACATTCGAATGCAACTTTCTCGGCAACATTTAGGGTGTTTTCGAAAGGATAATGTGGATTTTCTGCATCGACTCAACTGTATGGATGAACTTGCGTCTATGAACTTGCACTATGATCCTGATCCTGAAACAAGAGGGTAAAGGATGGTGTAAACCTGGTTCTTCAGCTCTGAAACGAGTTCATGATCAAATCGGCCAAGAATTTGGTCGTAGTTTACCTTCAAAGTGGTAAAACAAAAAATTCTGATTAATATTGTAACATTTTAGACCAGGTGAAGCAATCAATACGTGAAAAAATACTCGGTTCTTCTTCTTCTTTTGGCGCTACAACCGCTGAGCAGTCTTGGCCTGGCACCAGAAACAATGTTAATCTCTGATGCTCTTCTGTAACATTTAATTTTTTACGGACGGGATTGTTAGCCCCGCGCCAACCCCCCTGTCACGCCGGTATCGGGAATCGAAACCATGGTCGGTTGAGTTACAACCGATCCCGGGATTCGAACCACGGCCAGCTGCGCTGACAGCGAAGAGCGTTACCGACTGCTCTATCAGCGGGGGTAAAAATACTCGGTTGGTAAAAGTAAAAAAGTGTATTCAAGCTATAAAATTGTATTTTTCTTATCGAACCGTAATACTTTTTGAACAGCAAAACTTATTGAACTTACTAGTGTTAGTAGAGTATTAGGTGGTAGAGTATTTAAGTAGGAGTTTAAATTTAAGTAGTAAGTCCTTAATAGTTTGAAGCTCTGATTCGAACAATAACGGCTTTCCGCGTGCGGCAGAACTTCATAAGTTATCATTTTAAAGCATGGTCCACAAAGAATCGGGAAAAGTTGTATGTTTTCTAGCTTCGCCTCTGGTGGTCGGATTTCAAAAGTTTTGATAGCTATGTCTTAAATAAACATTCGACTTTCTGTGCTGAAAGTTTCATCTTGGTACGAGGAGTTTCTAGAAAGTTATGTTCAATGGAACTCGAAAGAATAAAAATAATTCTGCACACTCACGTCGAGAACCCCACGTGGTCCGCTTTAAAAATCTCAAAAACACAAAAATTCGCAAAATCAACTGTATATGCTGTACTTTAACGTTTCCGGCAACCCAATACCGTAGACCGAAAGATTCAGAGTAGGTGTCGTAGTGGAACATACGGCCGGCAGCTGATCTGGAAGGTTTTGAGATCAATTAAGGCAAATCCTGGATCCCCAGTTCGGGATATTGCAAAAAAAAATCCTGCCAGCAGAAGTACTGTCCAGAGGATCTGTCTATGAAAAAGCTAGTGTTTTTCCCTTTAATGTAAGCATCCAAACAGGACATTTAAGCAAATCCTAATCGCCAAAACACGCGATAGAAAGTTGTACGAGAAGGTTCTGACGAGGTAAAAAGTATGGTTGCTTATGGACGATGAAACATACATGAAAATGGATTTTGGACAGCTTCCTGGACCAAAATGTTATCTCGCCACGGCACGGAGAGATGTCCTCTCCATGTTCAAATATGTATTCACCAATAAATTTGCACGGAAACTAATGATCTGGCAAGGAATTTGCACATGTGGACCGAAATCAAGGTTTTCATCTCAAACACAACGATGAACTCAACGCTGTACAAGGAAGAGGGCCTCAAAAAGCGAGTTATATCATTTATTAAGTCACACAAAGGTCCGGTTGAGTTTTGGACTGATTTGGCAAGGTACCACTATAACAGGGAGGTAGTTCAATGGTACCGTGACAATAAAGTGGATTTCATCGCAAAGGATATCAACCCACCAAATTGCCCTGAACTCCGCCCAATCGAAAATTATTGGGCAATAATCAAATGGGAGTTGAAGAAAACTGGAAAGGTTATGTAGGATGTTGCAGAGATGGCAATAAATTGGAACAAATTAGCCGCTGAGGTGGACCAGAAGATTGTGCAGAAAATAATGGCGCGCGTTCTACAGAAAGTTCGCGATTTCATCCGACGACCAACAAAATAAATTTATGAAATTTTTCTCTTAAAGTACAATAAAATACCTTCATTTTGACACCTTCACATGTTTCCTAAGACAAACCAACCCCGAGATAGAGCTAATTCAATTGTTCCCGATTCTTTGTGGACCATGCTTTATTTCGCAGAAACGTCTAACAAATGTTCCAACGTCCAACGAAACGTTGGACGAAAGCTCGGAAAGCTTGTTATCATTGAAACACCGTAGAAAAATAAATTTTGTCGATACAAACGGCAGCAAATGTTCACCCAAAGCCAATGGTATCATCAAATGTTCTTGTAACGCTTTTTTATTATAGCGAATATTCTGAAAATGTTTTTTTTATTTTTTTTGAATTATTTTAGAAAATTGATTAGGTAATTTAATTCGCAGATCAGTACCTCTGGGCGTAGTAGTTGCTGAATAACGGCAGGAGAGTCAGAAAGAGAAAAAAAGAACATTTGTGCATATCATAATTTTCTTTCTTTCTTTGACCCTCTGCCGTTAAGAGTGATTTTTTGTCTTATCCAGCAATGAAATCCACCTAGTGGTGTTGATCTACAATAGAGAAAATGTTAATCTCTGTCGCGTACTGTAACGTTCTGTTTTTAGCGGTCGGGTTGTTGGCCTGACGCCTGTCATTCGGGTCTAGGAAATCGAACCCAGGTCAGTTGCCCCACATCGACCATCTACTACTCTACCACCGAGGGAGAAATAATTTAGAGTATATAAATATTGAGAAAAGAGTAATGTAATGAATGTCGGGGTAATATTCAATTAACTACATTAAATAGCTTATGACTAGGCGATACGTACTTTACGTCCAGCATTTCGTATTACTTTATTTCGTATTTATTTACGATTACATATTACGTATCGCCAATATCACTTTTCTTATGGTATATAGTTATGTGCCAAGCTTCTTCACACCATCACGCAGCTGATGCAGAATTATAACCCTGACCTAGTTAGATGCAAACGGAAACGCGACCACCATGAAACGAAAACATTTCGGACCGGGAATGTCACCCGTCGATGTCAAAATAAATATGAACAATCATGTGCAGCGGAAACCATTCGACAGATCGAGACAACGTCCAGAAGTTAGTACTTCTCCTGCCTTTGACAACAGTAGATCGCGCCACTATCGTTAACGCTCTCCCAAAAAATAAAAAAACCTTTGTTTAATTCTTCTTAAAAAAAAAACTAAAACAGTCACGTAAACATTACTATATACCATACGTGATTGGCGTCTTGGGTGTTTTAATTTAAGTCTTAGGACCTCCTATTTTTGGCCGATCCACATACAATGAGCAGCTAACTGAGTGCGTCGGGAACTTTTCTCGTTGTGCTTTGAAATGCTAAGAAACGGAAAATGTTGGAAAAGGAAGATGATGTATCTCACTGGTTATGTGCGATACTGGTGTATACGATACTTGTGTACACAAGTATCGCACATGAGTAAGGTAGTGAGTGAGTGAGTGAGGTAATAAAAAGTATTTGCCGAAACTTACACACACTTACGTGGTGAATTCGTGTGGTGAATATTGAATTACGCGAAATGTATCTGGTTACCGAAATGATATTTATTCTTTCCTTCGCTTTCAATGACTGGCAAATTGGTGTGCATAATCATATTTTTTATTTTTTTCAGAAAATGGATCGAGAGCAAAGAAACGCCGCTTTCAGAAAAATGGCATTGGACAAGCTAAACTGGACCCATAGCCGATCAGATAAACTATCTGCGAAGTCTCTTGTAAAATTGGAAAAATTGGATTCTTTGTTTGTAGATCAAAATAAACGGTAAATAGCAGACTGTTACCAATTTCGTTTAAACATTTTATTCACTTTTATATTTGTGTTCCTGTTGTTGTTTGTTTCCGGTTTGCTTAGGTTGAAATCTGATACATTGGTCAAGGTGATTGGTGAATTAAATAAATTGATAGCTGAAGTAAATGTTTGGACGGAACTAGAAAGTAGAAGAATAGGGGATTGCAAACAGCTAACCTCTCACAAAACCATCGTTCAATCAGCACCGTTGCAACAGTCACCTTCGGACACTTCGGCATTGTGTTCTCAGAAAGACTATGGGCGCTATGGGCCCGTTCATGAAAAATCAACCAAATTAAGGAGGGATAGTTTAAATGCAAAAATGGACAAAGTGTTATTTAACGAAATATCCCAAATAGCTTCTAATTATGATGCTGATAAGTGTACCTGGACACTGAAAAAAGATGCTAATGGAGAAAGGTTGGCCTTAAAGTATCCGCGGAAAAAAATATACTCCATGGATCAGCAAGTTGCTTGTATAGTTCCAGAAATTGCATCCAAAAGATCTACCTCTCCACTATATTGGCGGCGAGATCAAATATTTCCTAAACCAGAAGTAGCAAAAACTTACGGCGAACATAAGAGACAGCAGCAGATAGCGGCAGCCAGAGAAAGACAAACAGCGTCACCAATCACCAAAACTTCACCAATCAAAGAAGACATGCCCTGCGCAATATCCGGTTCCTCTGGTGTGCGCGCTGTGAAGCACCCACTTACGACAATTCCGGTTGATATGTTGCTGCGAAACAAAGTCGATGGATCGAGAGAAGTTGCTTCAGTTGTAGGACGAAAAGAACGATTTGATTCAGCGACTACTGCTGCCACAAATAATGTGTTCGATGCATCCATGCATACAAATGAAAACAGTGTTTGTTTAGCTCATCCTGTCAAACGAGACTATCATATTCCATCGAAAAATACATGTAAGAAAGTATCGTTTACTAGTGCGTCGCAATCGAAGGTTCCGGAGCATTCTGCAACCCAGGCCCAAGGAAACACGCGTGAAATCGCATACAAGTCTACCACAAAGAGTAATCCTCAAAAAAAGAAGGAAAACAAAACAAAAGTGTACAATAGAGAGCTAAACGATATAATTTTGGGGGCAGTAGAATATGGATGTAATTCTCGCCGAAAGGAAGAAAATGATAAATTGAAAAATGTAGCCATGCAAGCTAAATGTATTCAGGAAACCGAACGGTATGCAGAAAGCACACAAAAACGTTTAAATGTGCAAGGAAAGTATAAGGACCTTCGAATTGTTTTGACTAGAATCGACGAGAACGATTTACCCGTCGCCCGAAGGACTCGAAGCAATTCTATGTACAAACAGAGTGTCTGGATGTTACATAAACCTGCTGAAGATTGTTCTATGCAAGACGACATGCAGTCGCGGAGGACTCGTAGGAAAAGTGTGGGTTCTCGAACGCAGCTTGAAACCATAACAACCTCCCAAACACTAACAAAGGGACGCACGAAGAGAGCTAAAAGCATGTCATGTAAAAGAACTCGGGTTAACTCGTCGAAGAAAAAGAAAGATGTTTCCTCAATCCCAAAGTCGCACTGCAATTCTCCGAACAAGCTCACCGTAGACGAAGCCGATCGAGGCAGTAGCATGTATCTTTCAGACACCGAGGATGGTGCTATTAATATGCAGCCATTGACGAAGAAGTTCCGTAAGGCTAACGATAATGATGAAGTACATTGTCAAAGTAAATTTATGTTTAATTGTTGCCTGTGTGAATATAGTGGAAGCAACATGGTCGACCACTACGTAAGCAAACATCCAGATCAGGAGGTGTTCATCAGTCGCGTTTTACCTGATCAAGCCGACGTAATAAGAAAGCAACCATCTGCCGTACACGGAAAATGTGTCGTTTTGGGTAAAGTTCGGCGGTCCATATCATGCCTGTGTTTGTTTTGTGAGATTGTCTATGTTTTAACACCGAATGAATGGATCGAGCATATTGCTCGTCACACAGGAGAGTTTGGGTATTGTAACGAGACCAAAACCTCGATAAAAGTAAATAGCGACATTGAGTTTAGTTCTAATCACATGTATGCTCACATGTGTGATAGGTGCAATTTTGTGCAAGTAAGCTCTAATAATATAAAGAAGCACTTCTCTACGCATCACTCATGCAATTACCAGGCCGTTAAAAAATACATTCGATTTAGTTTGGTAAATTATCGTACTGAATCTGAAGACAAAAATGATGTGGTCCTTCATGCTACTAACTGTACAAAATCGGAATTGGATACTGGCTGTGATATAGTCAACCTACCATTATCAATTAGCGGGGACATGCCATTCGAAGCAAACATTGTATCAGAACAGCCAGCTTCGAATTTGTGTTACTTCCAAGAGTATATTGTAAAAGATGAGGTTCACTTTAATGATTCGATAGTAGAGGATAATCGATTTGAAACCTGTAACGGAATGCCGGTGTTTCAGGATGTTGGAAATGGTGATAATTTCGATAGGCATTCGATGGTTTCAACCGATAGTGAACGTACAATAGGTATGCCAGATATGCCAAATGTCAAACCTGATATTGCCACTATTGCAAACGATATTGATGGTCAACCAAACAAAAAGGAACCATTGAATTACGATTCTGATGATAGCATGTGCACGATTCCTATGGACGAAACAGACTACAAAGAAATAACCAAAATTAAAGCCGAAGATGTTTCGGCTGAGCAAACTGTGTACAGACCAAAGTACAGATAATGGAGAGGTAATCAAAGCCTAACGAAACAAAATACGGAAGATCGAACCAGCCGTGCCAAAAATGTTATTGACGTAAATGACGTAAAATGTTATGACCATTTAAATATAATGGACATATTAATGATTCCCTGTGACTCATTGCCATTGTTTCCAACAAATACCTATTTTTTGCAGTATTCATTGTCCCGTTTAAGCAGTATTTATAACTCATGACATTTAGTTAATAGAATTTTCGAGACAATAATAATAATAGAGGTTGGGCAATAACAAACAACACCTAAATAAGTTTTAACTATAGCTAAAAGATGTAAGATTGGGTTGGAGAAAAAGTAACCCATTATTTTCTCGGTAGATGGCTTTAGTCATCGATATCTCGTGAAGGATCAATCGTACAATTTTAAGTTTATGCTCGTTTTAAAGCTGACACTTCACACTTAAAAAAATGCCTTCACTATTTTTTGTTTGTTTCATTCGTTTGTGAGTTGCAGGATGTTATCTATGGAAATCAATAAAGAGGAAATTGGGCACATTTTACGGTTTTTGTTTGATAAAGGCGAAAGTTCAATGTTTGCATGTTGACGCAAATCAGACCATCGGAAACATCTTGAATTACGTTTTTTTAAATTCACACAAAAATAATGGATCTCTTTTTCTAGCAAGCAAATTTGTATTTAGCTCATCAACTGCCTCGTGCCGATCGGTTCACAATGTTTTGCTTTCTTTCCCGAGCGGTCTCGCGTTGCACGTTTCGCGTTGGATTTGGTTGTCGCGCCTGTTCTGCTGATGCAGCAACACACGGGGTTCGGTGGCCTTTGCGCCGGTGTGTGTGATGTTTACCGCTATCTCCAAACGCTTTTTTATCACATGATTGCGCGAAAGCGAAGCAATGATTAAATTTCGATAAAATCCGTCAAAAACTCGCGCATCAACATGTCAACATGTCAAACCACCATCAATACACGCACAAATGAATGGAAGTCGTACCGATATTAATGCTCGCCTGCTCAAATTTGCTAGGTCTGCGGCGATGGCCAACAACGACAAAAGCCGATGCAATTTCGCTGTCCACACGTAACGATTTGTCAGGATAGTCAGCAAAAATCACAAGATCGGTTTTTCTTATCGGTTCAGCTGCCGGCACAAAAGTGATCGATACGATTTATTTCAAATCCAAACCAAATCAAAGTACGTAAAACTTAATCAAAAAAATTTTTTCTTTATGTGGTGCGGCCCGCTGACTAGCTGTTGCTTTCCAATGCGGCCCACATGCTAATATGAGTTTGAGATCACTGGTCTAAAGTATCAGTCAAATCGTAGCGTGTGGACCGGGCTTTAAGTAGAAATGTATCAAAATGCAAATGTGTGTCTCGCGACCGAAAGCGAAATTTGCCATCAATCCATTTTGTTTTCTCATAGTCATAGAACTGAAATAGTGATATGTAGTTTGTATAATTTTCAGCGGGCGACACAACGCTGTTTTCACCCATTGAACGCATGGACCTTTCCACATACATATTCAGTATGCTTTGTGATGTCAAAGCGAGTGCTGTGCCTTTCGTACGCTAGCTTCCTCAACCTAACCCTCAACCTTCCTTCCTAAGTTGTGTAGTGCAATTGAATTGTGCCGTAAGTTATTTTTTATAGTTTGGGAACTTTACAATGGGAATGGTAATGTGCTTAACTGGGCAACAAAAGTTGTGCATCGCAGAGCTGATGTCGCTTGTGTTGCGCTAACAATTCAGATTCGTCTGAGTTAAGGGAAAAGATAGTAGAAAAGCATCATTTATGTATTATATAGCCAAAAGTACAATTCTGTGAGGATATGATCGGAGAACTGTGACTCATGGGTAAATTTTGAAAAGTGAAGTTCTGCAGTGTGCGAAAGTGCGTTGTTTCTAAGTAGCGTCACCTAAAATCGGTTGATCTTTGCTAGAGCAAGTGTCGGCAATACCTTGCACGGGGCTCCTTTCTCCGTTCGGCTCTCTCTCGCTCCTACATGGTCGTCCTCCAGGAAAACTACAAAGGCGATAAATAACGGCTGGTGTGCGAACAACCGTAACCAAAGATTGCGTATTGTTTCATTGAACAGTGACACGTAATGGCACACTTCAATAACCTTGGCAAACAATTGTTTTTAAACGGTGGCCGAAAGTTCGAAGTTGTCTCGAACTTCGTCTATCTAGGGTGCATTCTACAGTCTGACGTAACTATTTTGCTCACATCTCTTGTTGAAGCTGGGATTTTACAGAACCTTTATAGTCCCAGTACTCACGTATGCATCTACGGAATCGAATTTGTTCAAAACTGACGAAACTATCAAGGCATGGTCCGAGAGGATGATACTCAGATTGATATTTGGTCACGTATGTATGAAGGATCAATGGAAGAGTCGCTAAAACAGTGAACTGTATGCGCTGTATAATGACCTTACGATTGTGCAGCTTGTAAGCCTCGCCAGCACTCGGTGGGCTGCTGATGTTTGGATACAATTTGGCTTTTGTATGTATAGGATGTAATTCACACATACGAGTAGTAACATCAGTAGCATTACCTATTGG
>NW_026454229.1:0-10904 GCF_943734635.1 Anopheles cruzii
AAAAAAAGCGTCGAAGGACTCCAAAAAACGGACTTTTTGATGGGACAGAAAGGTGTGGTGTTTCACAAGCTCCTAAAACCTGATGGAAACGTTAATGGTCAATTTGACCTTCGAATAAAATAGAAATTTGCATAAAAAATTTATAAACATTTTTTTGTGTGTTAAAAAAGTTCGTTTCTCAACGCACACACCTAGTAAACGTTCATTTATCAAGCGACCCTCCCGCGAACCTTTACACCTTCGGTCACCGTGCACCCCAAGTATGGCCAATGTCACACCGATGCTAATGCGCTGTGCGAAAATCCTAGCAACTCTAGAAATGGCCACACAACACAGACCACAAAGTTGCGAGGCAAGTTGTTTTTCGAGCAGACCCACACACACACCCGGTACAGCTTTCGACCACTTTCTCGGGACCAAATGGCCAAGTCTCGGGCACTCGGGTCTTCCCGAACAACATAGCACACATTCACAGCATAGCATCCTCAAGAGACTGAGAGAGAGATTGCGGCGGGGACAGTACCACATTAATGCGAAGACGATAGCACACGAAGAAAAAGTGTTTGGCGAAATTTATTACGGTCAAGAAGTCACATTTATCATACGCCACGGTCCTCGATAGACTGGGCGGCACTCGGGCCTCTTGTGAAGCCCAACTTTCTTTCCTCCAACCTGGGAAGGACATGTGGGACCCCGGTCGATGGTATCGTTAGCTTGTCCAGTGATTATGAGTTAGTTTGCTGCGACCAGGTCCGGGTCGGGGCCCGATAAAGTCTTCGCCGGATACTTTAGGACCCTGTGGAACTTTTTTTCTGGTGTTTCTTGGGCCGAAAGGTTTATGAGCTTTATAGGGGAAGGAAAACCAACTCCAAGTCATCGGTCAGCTCTCGAGTGCTTGAAGTGTGTCCGGAAGTTTCGGTTGCAGACTTGGTGGTTGTTATTGACCCAGAGCCGCAGTGTTATTGGTATCAATGGAGCGATCCTGAAGGTTGCACTTACTAAGCTAATTAAACCGTTTGAATTGCGACAAACGAACGGCTACCGATTGGTTTTTGCCCCCGAAGTGGTACGATTAGCCAGGTGTTAAATGGTCAACATTTTAATAATCGTCCCAAACCTCTTTATTAGCCCACCGTAAACAGTGTTCGCCCGGCGCTGGTCCGTCGCTGGTTTACGCTACAATTTGCATTATTGAACCCTGTAACGGCCGTTGCTTCCGGTGACTGATTTAATTATTTGCATTATTTTTTAATCTTCACTTCCGCAACGAAAGCGAACGGTCACAGTCTCGATCGCAAACAAACCGCAAAAAAAATTGTGATTGTAAAACTCACGATCGTCGGTGGCCGCGCGTCGAGGATTTAATTAATTTAATAAACCTCCCGTTTTTTTTTACTCACCTCCGGCATACATATTTGTGCGGGTAAACACTTGTGTCCTCCCGCAGTTGCAATTGTTAATACTGGCCCGACTGATGGGTGGAAAATTGGTTCCACTTGCAGTATTTTCCTTCCACTTTTCCGATTCCATTCCGATGGAATAAATCGCATCGCGTTTGCCGCCGTGTAACGAGGTAACGATGGATTCCATCAACGCAACGAGCGCGGCCGGAAGTTAGTGTTTACCAATCGGCGCATGATTCGAAATGGGGCGAGTTGCCTCTTTTGCCCCCCCCCGGTACACAACGAGGCAGCGATTTTTGCGGTCCACCAGACCAAGCGAGCCGATTATTGGAATTTAAAACCGGTGGCCACTTGTAATTACCTCGCCGTCGTGATTTCGTCGGGTTGCAGTCGCCGCGCTTGAATGAAAATAAGCTCAACAAGCAAACACGGTTGTGTTCAACAACAATGCCCGTCTGGTCGTCCCGGACGTCACGGACTCAAAGAGTAAGAGTGTCTATCGCGGGAAAATCCTATTAAAATTTTAATCCTATTCAAAATAAAATGTAAAACAATGACACGTTTGCTCAGTGAGATGAGCAAGCTCACTAGTGAGAACGGCTTATTTGGCCTAAGGAAAACATTGGATATCTCGTCGACCTAAAAGGGTCCAATTCAAGCAAGCAATTTTACGTCATTTCCCAACACCTGGAATGGGTTTTTTTTTCTGACGAGGTCTTACTCCTTATTTTTGTATTTTTTGTGAAGGTTTCTTAGCTTCATTAGAGCATGTAAATCTCAATCTTAATCGACATAAACATTGACAAATAAGTTTCATAATATGCAATATCGATCAAATCCATTAGACACACAAAAAGCGGCTCTTTTTAGGGCATTTTTCATTGTTTTTGACAATATTTCGGGCTTCATAACAGCAATTTCCGCTGTGATGTTAGCTTTCAGTTCTACAATGGTCTTCGGTTGGCTGGCATGCACCTTACTCTTCAAATAGTTCCACGGAAAGAAGACAGAAGAAGTTACGCAACAATAAGCACGCATAGTTTTCACAGTTTTTTTAATCTTAGAAGAACGGGTTGGGCCGTATTTATTAAATTTTATTAATCGTTATATTAATCTTACTTAAAAAGATTATCTTAACCAATATGTGGCATTTCCTCCACTTCAGAATAGCCTCATCCCGGGCTAACTTGGCTGTAAGATGCTGAAGGTGTATTACGTGTGTCGTTTGATGTTGTAATAGTATTATTGCCGTTGCCGAATGTGGATGTTGTTACTACTAATAGGTGAAGTTCCGTGAAACCAATTGTGTATGATGATGGCCGATAGCTGTATATTGTTCCGGGAGTTGCCGTTGTTTGTAGTTTCTTCAGTGGCTAGTTTTCACAGTTGTCTCAATTGAAAGATTGTTTTCAATGTAGAGCGCTACAATTTCAGTCCCCTTTTGCCGTTAACTGATTCATGACTAAATGGCATACATTGACGTTTTAGCATTTGACTGATTTGTCAAAATCGACTGAAAAATGGCGGAGTTATTTGACATTTCAATCTTTGGAACGTGATGGAACACCCTGTAGTTAACGGAGAACCACTTGGAAACTTGATAACGGTAACTGCCGTGCCACACGGCACGAAACAAACGATATATCAGCCTCCAACCGCGACAATTTTGACAGTAAAGCGATCAGTAGGTGTCAAAAGCTTTGTGGGTCTGCAGACCCTATAACGACCCTATACATACCCCATACAGCAACAATATCTAAAAAAAGCGAAAAGATTATTCAGAAATCAACTTACCTCTCCGATTTCTATTTTCTCGGGCCAAAAACACGAATGTAAACAAGTTTGACATTTCTCTTACTAGTTGTTTCTGTTGCTGTAATATTTCAGACCTGCCACACGGCACGAAACAGATTTGACACCAAGTTACATGTTGCGCGTAACTGTTTCGTGCCGTCTGGCACCGCAGTAAGACTTGGAGCAATATAATCGTCCATTTTATTAAACCACAACACTTGTTTCAAGTTTATAAAATCACAGTACAAACCACAAGAACAGATCCCAAATTACATCCCAAGAAGCTGTTCAAATGATGATGAAACGTACAGCAATCAATACATTGTCGATGTTTAAAGTTTTTAGAATATTTTGATGGAAAAATGATTACATGCTGGGCCAAAATCACACAATCTAATGAATTTCCGCTGATCGTCTGGCGGTTTATCATGGTTTTGTTTGTGACAAAAAAGAAATATTACTCGAAGAACTGTGGTTGTCAAACTTTTGCGACGCTTGTCAATATTTATCGATAGGCATTGTTGTCACAACGTTGCGTCCTGCGTAGCGTTTAAAATAAAAACACGTTGAATTCGCGGTTCGTTAGGTTCGTTTAAAGACCTCGCAATCGTCAAGCAGCCCCATTAGGGACATCGGACGCACATTTAAATGTTTCTGCGGGATCGATTCTGGTTCCGATTCCGCCTGGCGTTCCGGTCTCGAGAAGCTGTCCTCCGCGGCTACAACTTGCGACCGTCAACGGTTGGGTGACATTTTAAAGTAAGCTCGCGCCGCGTTTCCGTGCAGTCGGTAACGGGACGACGATCAGTTCGTTATCCTGTGCTGCAGCAGCAGCAAGGACGTCAACGCCCAACAAGGGGCGATGGTTTCATAATCGTTAAAAAGCCTCCCGCAGTCAGCGCTCGGCCTGTCAGCCAGCTCGGCAGCTCGGCTGACGGAAACGTGGCACGTCTCACGCTAATGACCGGAAGTGGTTGGCCGTCCGCCTTCCGTGACCGGTTTGCCATACGGATTCCGCGCAGTGAGTCTCGTCTCGGTGTGTTGCGGGCCAAAACGTTTGAATAAATTAGACGATAATGGACGCTCGATGGTGCATCTCGTCGGTGGGTGGAACGGTCATTAGGCTGATACCTAGACCTTAAGTAACGGCCACGAGCGGAGGCTTATATTTTTACGCAGCTTCTTTTTTTTGCCTTGCCGCCGGGGAGATGATTCAATTTTCCCGTCGAACGCTTCTCGATTATTTGCCCGCAAGCCTTTCGTGACAGATCACATCCATCTCAAGAAGGAAACTCCGGACGGTTACTGTCGGTCCCGGGTTCTGTACAGAGATCTAGCACCGGCCAGTCCAGTCAACATATCATGCCGAAAGCACGCAACGTTACGGGGCGGAGGCGAAAAGCAATTAAACTCGCAGCGAATGAGAAATGTGAAGCCATCTTATGATTAACGTCGGCCCGTTTGCTGCGTGATGCAATCGATTCATCTACCTACTGCAGGCCGCAGGCGAATGAGACGCTTCGGACAAACAATTACTGGCACCATGTAAAGTCCTTGGGCTCCGAGGGCATGGCTGGCCAAAAATCGATAACGAATCTATTGGGTTCGTTGGGCGTAACTGGCGCCACGAAGCATCTCCAGCGTGACGTGAAGATAAATCTAATCACGAGCATAAAGGATAGCTTTTACCTGCACCGAGCGCCTCGTGACAAGTTGGGGGCCGGTGATTTATCGACGGCTAAGTGCCGCCAAGCGGCCTGTAACGATGGCCAAGCACCGCATTCACCGTGGCCGACGCGGTGAGGTTGGGTCCGGGCCGGGGTAAGAATTATTACTGGCAACAAATTCGAAATACTATCAACTGTCAGTCGTAATGTTGGGTCGGGCTTTCTGGCCGAGGCCAACAACAATGTTTCTGTTCGCTTGAAGTTTGTTCCCTTTTCAGTAGGGACTACATCAATTTTTCATGCGAAAAATGTGCCACCAAAGCCTACAGCAAAGTGTGTGCGATGTCTCGAAATCCTGGAGCCAATCCTAAAACATACACAATGAAGCACACACGGCTGCCGCACTCTGGAACGTAAATTGCTTCAACTATCCCGGTTTCGGTTCCCGGTCTTGGAAATTGACCGTGGAACCGACCGTCGAGTCGGATCAACGTCACAGGCGCAGGGCGCAAGAAATCGGAGGCCGAAATGGCTTTCACGCCACGAAAGTGGCTGCCGCCCAAGTGACCCACGCGACCCCGCGTTGTGGTGCTTCCAGGAAATTCTTATGACAGGACCAGGATGGCGCTGAGAGCGTTTTTATGTCGCTCCTGGGGACTTCGCGGACACACAGCTTCCCAGCTTCCTTCCGGGACTTCCTTTACATGGCCCTCATTACTTTGTGCCACACCCGGGACAGGACATCGCGTTTCATTGACACGGACATCGCGCGCGCGTGGACCAACGTATCGCTTGGGACGTTTCCGGCGAACCCAAGCCTTGCTCTGTTGATGGATTATGTAGAAATGCTTTAAAAGTCGTAGCTCAAGAATCGTGTTCGAACAATCTGGGAAGTGTTTTGTTTTATTATCGCATCGCAGCATGACAGGATTAGACCGACGGGACGCTTGACAGACTGTTTTGAATTTTCGCTTTAACCTGCGCAGTTAGGTTTCGATTGAACGATTCCATCGTCAAGATGGTCGCGTCCTGTTGCTTTATGGTGGCCTCGAGAGCACTTTTCTTGTCCGTTATCTCGTGTATCTGCTGCTCGATTCCGTCGTTCCGTAGCACCAACTCATCGTGATGCCTTCGGGCCGTGTCCAGGGCATCCATAACTGCTTTATTGTCGGCGTTTAACTTGCCGAACACTTCCTCCAAACCGGTAACACCGTATTGCATTCCTTTCTGCGTCTCGTACGCGTCTATTTCTTCCATTGCTGTGTTGCACAGTGACATGGATTCATGAACCTTATAAAGCACACGGCTGAGAGTTGCACTGGGATCCGTTTCTGTTCCCGAAGAACTTACACCATACTTGCTGGCGCTCTCCACGAGCAGGTTTTTAATGTTCTTCAAATCATTAGCCCACGGTTTGCAATATGTGAGCGATAGAATTTGCCCAACGCAGCAACCGATCACGCTCACAAGAAACAAAGTTTTGGTTGCCATCTTCGGGACTGCCGACTGCCGAAGAGCACTGCCACCGACAGACTGGTCGATAGGACCGATGAGCACTGATGACTTTCTTTGAGCGTAATCGTCAGCCTTACTAATCACCAACACTGCACTGACTGATTAAACTGTGCATGCATACGCCTCAGAGGTCAGTTAATCAGAGTTTGGCCAAAGAGTGAGAGAGTTGATTGGGAACGTGACGCACAGCTGACGTCTCGCGAGAATACGTCGGAAAAAGTACCGCCGGCTCGTTCGCAGACACTTGCTGACAATAGCAAAACAACACTTCGGGGAATCCCAGATCATGAATCCTGATTGCCTTCATAGAGGTCGGAAAACGCATCGGAGTACTCCACTCCAAGAGTTAACTGTGTGTCATGGGGCAGACAACTTTGTGGTCTAGTCTGGGTCAAATTATGAGCAAAACCTCCGAACAGAACAGTCAACGAATGAATCGCAGTTTTAATATTTTTACTTTATTGTGAACGCCTTAGCCCGATCCGCCTGGAACTGATGACACACTATCCGGTGTGAATCGCAGGCCGTTCGTCGTTCAGTTCCGCCTTCAGCTGCATCCTCCTGGTCTGCAAGTTTGAGATGGTTGTGTTTTTCACGGCCACCGTCTCCGCCAGGCCGTCGGTCGTTTTCAGCAGATCCTCTTTGCGTTTCACACTTCCGGATACCTGAGCCTCCATTTTCTCGTTCTTTGCAAGCTGCGCATTTAGCTCTTCCCGCTGGAACGTGTTGCGCTGCTGGACGTGGTCGAAGGCTTTCTGGAACAGGGCCGCTTCGCTCACCAGACCCTCCGTCGGTAGGCCGAACTCGGTCAGCTTCGCCTCGGCCTTCGCTCTCACTTCACGCCGCATTTTCTCACATCCTCCGTGATAGAACAGGATCGTGTTGAGTAGCAACGATAAACGTTCTTTGGTATTGGACGCCTCGTACAGGGGTACTTTTTTCATCTGGTAGGCGAACTGTGTAACTTGCCTATCGATGTCCCATACATGATCCTTTATCGCATCGCACGTGGAGTCCCACATCAACGAAGCGCACTCACAAGTCAACGTGGTCAACAGCACAACGACCGCGAACACTGCGGTTCCGATCCTGGCCATTGTTTTTGGTTCGAAAAACGATCACGAAAGAAGAATGCTTCCCGTAGCAAAGATGTAAACGGAGTGACACCAAGGGCCGGAGTAGCAGGGACACGCTCGGTACGGTACTGACCAGCGACGATAAGACTATCGGTGGTGTGAACTCAAACAAAGCTGTGGCCTCTAGTTGGGTGTGTGTATTGGTTCGATCGATCAGTCTTGCTCGGATCGTGAGATGCGCTCACAGACGAATGTTGTGAAGATTCCTTAACTACCACTATCTCCAACAGGTTCTTTGACGCTGACTTTACTAGGCTGCTCATTAAATTCGGAGCCTCGATAACAGAGGGCTACGATACGATAACTGCTACGAGTCTAATTTTTTTTTGTCATATTGGTACACTATTCAAATGAACGTATGGAAAGTTTCATTTCAATCGGTCACTTACTTTTTTTTTACAAGCCTTTTAGTATCGACAGTATTTTTGTCACGTCACAGTATTCCTTAGAGCTGCTATGACGTCATCATTTGATGAAAACCGCTTTCCGCGCAGGATTTTTTTTAGGTTTGAAAACAGATGGAAGTCGCTAGGGGCCAAATCTGGTGAATAGGGTGGATACTCCAACAATTTGAACTTTAATTCATTTTGCCATTTGTTGCACTGGGTGCATTGTTTCATTTTCATCGAATGCGGCACCCATTTTGCAAACAGCTTTTAAGAACCCAAAACTTCAGTCAAAATACTGGTTATACTGCTCAATGAGATGGCTAGGCCTTATATTAAATCTCTTTCAGTGGTTCGACGATTTTCGAAAACGATATCCTGTATTTTTTCTACGATTTGAAGTGTTGTGCCTTTTTTTCACGTTTTTGACATGGTTCGTCTTAAATGCTACTACGACCATGTTTAAACTCAGAAAACCCTCTTTTAACCCCATAATTAAAGGTGAAGAGTCCTTATACACTTTCAATATTCGTTCATAATTTTCCTTGGCTTTTAAACCTTTCAAAAATAAAAATTAAATCACTGCACATACTTGATTTTTCCCATTGTAAAAAATACTGTGACATGTCGATACTAAATGGCTTGTGAAAAAAAAATTAAGTGACCGATTGAAATGAAACTTCACATACGTTCATTTGAAGAGTGTACCAATATCACCAAAAAAATCAGGCTCGTAGCAGCGCTCCTTCTTGTCGAGGCTCCGAATTTAATGAGCAGCCTAGTAGTTGTCATTCGAATCCGTGGCGAGCGAGCTGAAGCATGAACTTTAATCGCCGATTATTGAACCTACAAAACCTACAAGTACCACAATGAAATCGGCACAAACGGGTGGCCACTGGAATGGAAAGTGGAATGTCAGTGAGCCTCATGTCACAGGAGTCGGGCGCAAAGGTATTTCTCGCAGTCGCTCGGAATCCGGTGCCGGACGTTGGTTGGGAATGCTTTTCCTTCCTACTTTTCTCACCATGGGATCGGGATGACCGGGCAACTGGGGCCTGGGGCGCGGAGCAGGGATTGCGAAAGAGACCGAGGAAAGTGAGCAGCAGATTCCTTGCATTCCGGGCTTTGTTTCTTTTCCGCTCGCCGGAAACCGGCCGTGTCGCCTGCAGGACTATATGCTCCAATACGTACGCTTTGCACCGCGACGGAATGCAATCCGCCTCTGTGTGTGTGTGTGGCCCGATATTCGAGTTATTCGAATCGGGGGATGTGTGTGTGTGGGGAGTAATTTTCCTATCCGGTGCAAAAGAGTTCTAATTTCTTGCCCTCACCCGAAAGCCACCTGGAATGCAACGAGTTGCGGTCGGAGTGATTGTGAAGCAGTGCCACGGTTGAAGTGCTTTAACACCCGGCAGGTGCATTATCGATCAAATACGCTGCGGCTTCCGGCCTACGGGGTGTGGGGCTAGGGCGTGAGGACCGCACGAGCTCACCCGGTGGCGCTCGAGTGCGTTGTGTTTGGTATGTTGGCCAAGCGCTCACATTAATTAGATGAGAGCGGAAATTGAATTATATCCGGCACAATATCTTCACACCGGCCGGGCCAGGCAAGGCAAGGCAAGGCCGACAGATAGCGGACCTCCCGGGGCGGGAAGCGAAAGAGCTACTAATTTGATTTGGCAGCACGTCTAGCGGGAGGCTATGCCCGGAGAGTCGGTTGCTGCCGGTTTTTTGATATTCATAATCAAGCAGCATCAACACAGTGACAGCCAGAGTCTGGTTAGTGTTACTTACGGGGAAACCATCCACCATCCGCTGTTGTTGCAATTGGGACGGGATGGAAACGAGAAAAAATGGAAGCACATAGAAAGCATTCGCTGGGCGATCGTTTGCGCCTTCACATCCACTGGGAGAAAAAATGAGATTGATTGTATTTGAGTGAGGCCAATTGTGTTTTTTTTTAATTGCATTTTAACCAACATTACATTTTCTGCAAAATATCCTTTCCAGAAACAACGGGAAATCCCAACTGGGAAGGACTCCGGAGCGACGAGCAGCAGCGCGAGCGACAGTGAGAGTGAGAGAAAGAGAAAGAGAAAAAGAGAGCGAGAGATTTGCATAATTCCCCAGCGACGGTCGAGTGGCGCCGAGATTATGCTGAGGATCGTCATCTACAAATCGGAACACATTTTCGCCCGCGATTCCAGAGAGGCAGAACCGGTCAAAAAAACCTTGTAGAATATTGCAATCGGACCGGAAGTCCGGTGCCGGTGCCTTGTTGTCCTGTGATTTAAATAATAAATCGATACCACAATCAACAAGCGGAAACTGTTGATTTTATGACTGATGAGAGCGAAGCGGAGCCCGAGTCCGAGTGCCCGAGGGGCACCAAACGGGCCCCGGGCGAGATAATGGTCGAAAATATATCCTTCCGATTTGCTGTGCTCGCTTGCCGATCGTTAAGGGACGGGATGATTTGGAAACGGTTAGATACATAAACAGGAAGGAGCACGGGCCACGATGGTTGTTGAAATTTTGCCGAAGACTTTCGTGTTTTTTTTTGCGTGCTCCACAAAATTATGCTTCCGCTCGTTTGGTCGTTTATCGGCCGCCAGGATGCCGGCGCAGTGCGGGGGAGTGTCGCTACGCCGCTCGTTAGTTGGGCTAATGAAATTCTTCTTCGATTTTCGCTCACGGCCCCCCGGAAGTTGGCTCAGCAGTTTGAGGAATTCCAAGTGACCGAACTGTCCGAAAATAACATAAAATTCAACTAAAGTCGGCAACCCTCGGCAAAAGGACCTTCCACCCATCGGTCCCTCGGCCAGGCTAGGGGCTGGCAAAGTTTCGGCAAACAGCATACAGCATCCCCGTCGCATCCGGACGACCCGAGGTCCCGTTAGGAGGACTGCGCTTCCGGACTGCTACATACCGGGCCCGGTATGCGGTTTTAGGTTGCTTCGTCCGGAACCGGGACACCGGTGCGTGTCGATGGCAGCGCGCGTG
>NW_026454230.1:0-10904 GCF_943734635.1 Anopheles cruzii
ACGCGACCACGTAGGGTGTCTTTTAAAAAACAATTGCTTTCTTTGATTGTGAGGCCGAAGTGATCAGATGGAATCAGACTACAGACAGATGATCAGGAGATGCCCGACTTTTTTCATCTGCACCGTAGCATGGAGCAGTTGCCTTGACAGGAGCAGTGTTTCTCGTGTTGACCGTTCCGTTGCTGCTACTCGTCGTATCGTTTGCGTGAGCATTCGGAAAAAGATTCGTTATTCATTAGGGCGCGATAGAGCGATAGCTTCTCGGCGAGCACGATCAGGCTTTTCGTTTCTACTGTCCGTTTTCTAGCCGACCGTCTCTGTTCACTGTTCTGCTGTTTTAGTTTATCTCTTCGCCCGGTGCTTCGCTCGAATCAAATCGAACCTGATGGGGAACATCATCACTGCCAGCGGTCCCCCGGTGGGCTTGTGTAGCGATCTTGTCGTAGCAATATCTTTTCGAACAGTCCGCTAATACTGATTCGAGCAGTCGAGCAGCACCGTCGAGCAGCACGGGCTAGCAATCGTCAAGCATTCATTGAACAGTTTTCTCCGCACCTTCGAAGATTAGTAAAAACACCTTCTTTGTGACACGCAAAGATGTATTTATTTCATACTGAAGCACACGTTGGTTTCGTCCTTATTTCACGGATTCGTGCGTATTGGTACAAACGTAATACGGCGATCGAAACGATGTATTGTCGTATGGTTCCACTTCTGTAACAAAGTGGCAATTTTGATTGATTCTGTCCTCGCGGGGGCAAACACACTGTGGGAACTCGCTGTAACCCACACAGCAGTCCAGTGGGCGCCGTTCTATGAAAATTAATAGCTACTGCAAGTGTCGTCGGCGCCGGTGGCCGATGCCTGATCGCTACGGTCGATCTCGGACAAATTATGATTTAATTCCGTACTTCGCGCGTCACGATCGTGCAGCGTGAAGTGCAAGCGAGAGCGCCCGACAGAGAGAGCAATCTGTGCGAAGTACAAAACCATCTGCATCGTCCATATCTGTAACACATTCTTGTTAAAGTAATTAAAACGCGTGCCTCGCGTTCTCTTTAATGCTCGAGTTGTGGTGTAGCTACCGATCGGTCTAGTGCTGGGTCTAAGACGCCTCGGATCTAAGAGCATCATCATCTGGAAAATGGAGCCATTCTACTAACACAGTGATGGAGTGCGCGTCTTGACCACGACCGTGCCCATCACTAGTGGCCATTCTTGGTGCGTGTGCCGTGCCGAGTATAAAAAGATCGCCGAAAACGGCTCAAACCTCAGTAGTTCGAGTGATGTTATCCGGCGTGGTTAGTGAACGAGTGCTTTGACAGTGAACCAGTGACAGTGAAAAGGGACCCCAGTGAGCCCTGCCTGCGACATCAGTGGCAAGTGCTTGCGTTGCATTGATTGATATCGGAAGTAAGTAGCTGGCAGTGAAGTTCCTGGCAGTTCCCGGTGCCAGTCCAGTGAATGCGCAATCTGGCCCGCAAAGAGACGGTGCCTATCTGCAAAGGATTCTGCAAAGACGAGTCTGACATGAATTGGCAAACGAATTCAGTCGAATAAGTGACTTAACAAGTGGTCTGCGAAGCACCGGCAGTGGGTTCTATTTTAGGTTTTATCGTTCTAACGCGCCACTATCAGCCGCGCAGACGACGCGCCGAGTGGACTGAAATTAAGTCACGACGAACTGATGTGAACTAATTTGATAGTGGCCGGGGCCAAAATTGGGCCTCAAAAAAAGGCCAGTAGCCTGTGGCTGTGGGCTGAGCGTTTGGAATTAGAACTGGAAGGCCGGGGATTCTTATCACCGTCCCGCCAGTTTCGAACACGCGTTCTCCGCAAAGACGCTAAGACACATCCGATTTAGTCGTGCACGGTGATCGCGCGGGAGCAGGCCAGTTCTTGATACAGTGTTGTTCCTTCCATTCCGTTCAGGATACGTTGCATCGCACCGCAGCAGCAATGTATTAAAAAAAAAAAAAACGGCAGCGGCAGCAGCGAAAGGATCCTTCCGTTCGGCCAAAGTGTACACACACACACACATACACACCCGCAAGATGAAGTTCCGAGTGGGGCGTCCGCTGCTTGTGGCGCTGTTTTTTATCATTGTAATCTTTGCCGACCAAATCCGGTGCGAGGAGGAACCGGTGACGGCGGCAGCGACGTCGAAGCCGGCCAAGAAGAAGGGCAAGAAAAGCAGGGCGAAGACCTCGGCGACCAAGTTGGCGACGAAGAATCTGAAGAAACCGCGCGATCGTCCGCAAGCCGATCGGCCGCAGGCGCAGGCGCCGGAGTACGGGGAGTACGACTACGGGGACAACTACGACTACGGCCCCGATCCGGACTACGAGGCGGAAAATGGTGAGTGTGAAACTCCTCCTTTCGGTGCCGCGGGGCTTGAGATTTTTGCGAACCAAATCCCAAAACCATCTGGCACCCCGAGTTGTGACCTCCGAGGGGTACATCTGGTTAACGGATCAAACATGTGCTGCTTCACTCCAACCAGTCACTGGAATGTGGCGTTGCGCAATGCTCTACAAGTCTGTCAATGAGTGCTTGAGCTGGAACGAATGAACTAATTTCCGGTGACGTCACTAGAGGCCAGATGCTAGTAGTGATGGTCTACTTGCACCCTGCAAAGGGCTCCCTTCTCAAGGCTGAAGGTTTTCTCGCTGAAAGCAATGGACTCCAGAATGGTGTGAAATTTTGGCCATCAAACCCAAAAATAACCGAATATGAAGTTCACTTCAACACAAGGTCCAACGGTCAACTTCTTCTTACTCGATCGATACACAAATATACAGGGTGCGTATACACGGCAGAGGATATTTGAATGTTGGATAACTCCGCCGTTTTTCAGTCAAATTTGGCAAATGAACAAGATTTATTTAGGGTATAGAATGTCGTTTATTGATAATTCACACAGAGTACAATATCGTTCAAATAACCGCCTTCATTAAACAGACAAAAAGCGGGCATTTTTCATTGTTTTTGGGCATTTTTCATTGTAATTGACAACATTTCGTGCGTAATAGCAGCAGTTTCCGTTGTGATGTTAGATTTCAGTTCTTCAATGGTCTTCGGTTGGCTGGCATTATGCCTTACTCTTCAAATAGCGCCACAGAAAGAAGTCAAAAGATATTCGGCAGCAATAAGCACGCACAGTTTTCACAGTTTACGATTATCAGTTCAATCATTATCAGTTGAACGATTATTTTCAATGTAAAGCGCTACAATTTTAGCCCGCTGTTCTGCCGTAAATTTATCCATGGCCAAAACTGCGTAGACTGACGTTTCAGAATCTGGCTGATGTGTCAAAATCGACTGACAGGTGACGGAGTTATCTAATATTTAAATATCCCTTGTCGTGAATACGCACCATGTAGTTACACTATAAGTTGACTTATTAGTTGAAGGCTAGGGCGAGTTAATTTTTATTGAATTTTTGCGTCTTTAATTCAATTAAGTAAACGATTTATGCTCAGCTTGAATGTCCCTTGAGTTTCATTACTTATTGCCCCACGCGTGTGGACTGTTGCAGCAAATGGCGCAACGCGTAGACCCGAGCACGGCTTCCGGCAGCCGGACGACGAGATTCCGCGGGTATCGACGACCAGCAGCACCACGCCGCGTGCTCCGGAACCGGAAGCGATCGTGCAGCCGTTCACGTGCCACCACGAGGGCACGTGGTACCGCGAGAACGACGTGTTCCAGTCGGGCTATCGGGGCTGTGCGACGTGCCGCTGCCGGAACGGATCGGTCCAGTGTGACGAGGCCGACTGCCCCCGCGTAACACCGGAACCGCGGACCAGCACCACTACTACGTCGACGACCACGTCCACCACCGAGCGACCGGTGGCCCCCTTCGGTGAACCTGGCACTCCTGGTGAAGTGGGCCAACCGGGGGTTCCGGGCACGCCGGGTGTGCCTGGGCTCCCGGGGCCACCAGGACCCGCGCCGGACCTCACGTTCTACACCCAGCAGCTGCAGGATTCGATGGGTGGACCCGATAAGGGCCCGGGCCCAGAGAACTTTCAGTTTATGCAGGCTCAAGTCGGTCCGGTAGGACCACGGGGTCCTCCGGGGCCCTCTGGCCCAACCGGTCCCCAAGGATTCCAGGGAACTCGCGGGGAACCAGGAGAACCGGGAGCGCCGGGGGTCGGTGGACCGCCGGGACCCCGAGGGCTACCGGGGCCACCCGGTAAGGATGGCACCGCCGGAGACGATGGAGAAACGGGACCTCAAGGAACGGTCGGAATGACGGGACCGCGCGGGCTACCCGGAATGCCCGGTGTACCTGGGCTCAAGGGCCACCAGGGGTTACCCGGCCCGGAGGGAATGAAAGGAGAAACCGGAGCCATCGGTGAGAAAGGATCGGTGGGGTCTGTGGGTCCTGCTGGAGTCACTGGGGCCGTGGTAAGCATCAGCATGGCGTGCGGTGAGTGAGACCGCATCAGGAACTACGCTCTTTTCTTCCACAGGGACCTGCTGGACCTCGTGGCGAGCGAGGACGTGAGGGACCACCTGGACCGGCAGGATTGCGAGGCATCGACGGAATCGCTGGACCATCCGGACCACCGGTAAGTAACCGAGTTCCCAGTTCTAAGGGCCACGCAGCATCCTGTGGAGGTATGGTTCTTTCGTTGTATACCTGGCCCGGCTATGCCGCCGGCCATGAAATGATTAGACACTTCTTTACTGTTGAACGTCTTTTCTGCGATTGTCTTTAATCATTATTTTTGGAGCGTATTTATATGTTCCTACGTTCCTGGCGTACTGCACGGGAAGGACACCCCGATACCTCGCAAGTCTATGAAGAGGGCTTTTCCTTTTTATGCGCTCAGTCTAATATCTGCTGTCGACCGAAAATGGCCGAAAAGGACAACTGATGCCTGCTACAATTCTAATCTGCTGCTCGTATCGTTAGGGAGCCGTCGGGAAGCCTGGACCACCGGGATTCCCGGGTAGCAACGGTGCCAAAGGTGATATGGGCGCGATGGGCCCAAAAGGGAGCTCGGGGCCGCAAGGACCGCGAGGAGAATCCGGACGCCCGGGACAACCGGGTGAGCCGGGACTTAATGGACCGCCGGGCAAAGATGGAGCGTCGGGCGAGAAAGGTATTGCATCTTGACACTTTGGTGGCTGGTTATAGACTGACTTTATTGGACGTATCATATCGTATGGTAACTTAAAACTAACACAACCTGTTTTTGCACGAAAGCAACGTCACGTTTATTCTAACAATTATACTATTCTAATATTCTAATATTATCCGACCGTCGAGGTTTCGCACGTAGACCCTCGAACGGTCGCGAGAAGAACACACACTGCCGATCGGTATCGGCGTCGATCGTGGGTGAGTCCCGAGTCACCCACGCAGGGTACTCGGCACTCACCCGGGCCTTATCACAGACGGTATCCGGTCACCGCGTGTCCGCAATGACACTTACGCTGACGGCTGACCGTTACCGCCGTTACCACCGCGACCGACACGCGTTGTCAGTCGCGGTGGGCCCCCGTAGCAGATTTAGCACACGTTTGTGCTAAACCACAACCATTATATCCTACTAGCTGTTCCCGGCGCGCGTTGCCACGCCTCATTTCATCCTCATTTCACGATTATCCGGCGTTTCAGAGGATCGGGCTTCCTGGTGACGTAATTGTTTAGTTTTCCTTCACACCTTACGTTACTCCTCCGTTTCCCGGTGACGTATTCGATCGGCTTCCCTTTTCGTTTCCCGTTGGATACATGACAAAACTCGCACCACCTGACTTTGGCTCCGTTAAAAACAGTCCAATTCTGAACGCACACCCTTGGTAGTTCGCTACCTCCTTGAACCCTCTTTCCACCAAATAACTCTCCTAGGTTCATTTTCATCTTTACGACTCCTTCGTGGTTGCTAGGGAATATTCCATAGCAACATGACTTGACTTGACGAGACTGACCTGACTTCGACTTTTCGACTTTATCCTCGTCGCCACTATTATATCTTGACACTTTGGTGGCTGGTTATAGACTGACTCTATTGGACGTATCATATCCTATGGTAACTTAAAACTAATACAACTTTTGCATCCTGTAATACGCTAATAAAGGAAGCCCCGGATCGCCGGGGAATGCCGGACCGCCCGGGTTCCCAGGATCACGCGGAGCGCCGGGGGCCAACGGAAGTCCAGGCGACGTCGGCTCGAAGGGTGAATCGGGTCTGCCCGGGGAGCGTGGCTACAAAGGCGAAGCCGGCATCAAGGGGGAAGCCGGTGTACCAGGACCCCGTGGGCTACCGGGAGCCGTCGGCCCGGAAGGAAAACGAGGCAAACGCGGCATGAAGGGTCCCACGGGTCTGTCGGGTCCGCAGGGAGAACGAGGTCTTTCAGGGTCGCCCGGTCTACCGGGCCCCGACGGAGCGCAAGGCGTGAAGGGCCAATCGGGAGACCGTGGCGCTATGGGGCCCACCGGTCCGAAAGGATCGTCCGGAGATCCTGGACCACCGGGAACGCCCGGCATTCAAGGACTACGCGGACAACCGGGACGTGCCGGGGCGCAAGGAAAAGCTGGAACACCCGGGGAACGGGGTCTGCCCGGATCGGACGGTAAAGTGGGCGAATCGGGCCCGCAAGGACTTCAGGGTCTGCCCGGACCGATCGGTATGCCCGGTGACAAGGGATTCACGGGCGAACCAGGCAAGGACGGTGACATCGGACCACCGGGAGCCGTAGGACCCCGAGGGGACGCTGGCAAAGACGGACCACCCGGGATTCCGGGCCCCCCGGGCCCACCCGGCAACGATGGAGACCGTGGCCCACCGGGAACGTCCGGACCCCGCGGATTCCAGGGTCTACCGGGAACGCCAGGCAACCCAGGAGCTCAAGGCAAGGACGGGCAGAATGGTCCGCCAGGATCACCGGGGCCAACGGGTCAGCCAGGAATACGGGGCGAGCGAGGTTTCCCGGGCGAACGCGGACCAGTTGGTACTCCGGGAACGCCGGGGGTGCGTGGTGAAACGGGAGCCCAAGGCAACGATGGACCACCGGTAAGACCAGCGGGGGGTGTGGTTGGATACGTGTGACCACTCCGACTCCATTTTGCAGGGTCCATCCGGAGCTACGGGAATGAAAGGACATCAAGGAGCACCCGGTATGGTGGGCCTCCCAGGGCTGCGAGGTCTCGCAGGACCCGCCGGAGAAAAGGGTGAGCGCGGCAGTTCGGGTCCGACGGGCCCCGAAGGTCCTGCCGGGCGCCTTGGTGAACGCGGTCTGCAGGGACCGATGGGACCACCGGGGCCACCTGGAGAACCGGCGGAGAAGGGAGAACCCGGATCACCGGGCGCCCACGGTGAACCTGGGGCTCCCGGGGTCGTCGGTGACCGGGGAGCGGTGGGGCCGCAAGGTCTCCAAGGCTTCCCCGGACCCCTGGGTCCCGTCGGTGTCCCCGGCTCGAAGGGAGACCGAGGCAGCATGGGACTGAAGGGCGAGCAGGGCAACTCTGGCCTCGCGGGAGTGCCGGGCGAACCAGGACCCCAGGGATTCATTGGACTGACCGGGTCCAAGGGAGCCCGCGGGGAGCCAGGACTGCGCGGAGAAACCGGACCGATGGGGACTCCAGGACGACCGGGAGACCAAGGACCCATTGTGAGTGTTGAAGCGGTCCCGAACCAAAAAAGCACTCGATTTTTCATTTTTTAGTCGCAGATCTCAACTTGTGAGTGCAACCCTCTCACTATGGCCGGGATTGCTTTAGTAGAGCTGAGATCTGATTCTCTTAACGCAAAAACGCGCCTCTTAACGTAAAAACTTTTAAGAGTTCCCTATTTCTGGAGACTTTGACTCACTTCTTTTTCGTTTCCTATCATAATCTATTATCTCGTTATTAGACTTTACTTCCTTATCAATAACACTGCGGTTGACTAGTAACCCATATTTTCTTATTTGATTTACGTGTACTAATCGATTTCCTTGAATATTAATCAAATAAGTATCCGGACTCATTTGTTTTAGAATTTTCTTGGTTTAGAATTTTTTTCTATGTTTGGTAATGGATAATGTTCCATTGACAAGGATCTATTTATCGCTGCCTTGCCATCAAGGCATAGACGAACTGAGCCATGTATTGATGTCTTGGTAGGTACTAAAACTCCTTCCTCTACCATTTTGTCCAAATTTTTCCCCACTTCTTCTAATACGGAAAACGGCACTGGGTATGTCTTATGAAAAATTGGACAGTAATTCTTTTTTAACACCAAATTTGCTTCAAAACATGTATAAGAAAAAATATTGCTCGCTGTTGCGCTCTCTTTCTGGCCTTTGGTGAAAAATGAGTACCACGCGAAAAAATTCGTCTCAGTATGGAGAAAAAGAGTGCCTTTTTTGTTCGGGGTGTGCCCGTTCTCGCAGCCCCGCAGCTGTTACAGCCCTTTGTTTCGTATCGTTTCTAGGGTCAAACTGGCAATCCGGGACAGGCGGGTACACCGGGCAGCCACGGTATGAAGGGCAACCCGGGCGATACGGGTCGCCCAGGAAATGCGGGGCCCCCGGGGATGCCCGGGCCGCAGGGAGCAGAAGGCATCAAGGGCGACGCCGGCGGCGATGGACCAGCGGGGCCGCCGGGAAATCAAGGACCTCACGGTGTGCCGGGCGACAGAGGCCTTCCGGGTCTGCCCGGTCCGAGTGGAGCGCAAGGAATGCGTGGCTTGCGTGGTGCGGCTGGAGAACCGGGGCACCCGGGAAAACCGGGCAACGATGGACCCCCCGGCACGGCCGGGCCACTGGGTCCGGCAGGACCCCCAGGACCCACCGGGGACAGCGGACCGGAAGGAATGGTGGGAAAAACGGGACCACCGGGCATTGCAGGACGAGCTGGCGATAAGGGACCGATCGGAAACCCCGGAACCCAGGGCACACCGGGGGCTCCTGGCCTTCCAGGACCACCGGGCCAACAAGGGCCCCTCGGCCAGACGGGTGAGCGAGGGTTGCGTGGAGAAACGGGACCCATCGGAGTCGACGGACCGCCGGGGGCTCGCGGAAAACCGGGACCACCGGGTCTGGAGGGTCCAAAGGGAGAGAACGGCGAAGCGGGGCTCAAGGGCACGAAGGGTCACCGGGGACTGATCGGCCTGCAGGGCCTGCCGGGAACTGCCGGTCCGCCGGGCGACAAGGGTAACGTGGGCGGTGAAGGTCCACCGGGCAAACCGGGTGAGGCGGGACCCAGAGGGCCGCCAGGACGCGACGGCACCGTCGGACCGCAGGGAATGCTGGGAATCGCTGGACCGCGGGGACCCCCCGGCAACGATGGCAAACCGGGACCAGTGGGGCAAGCGGGACCTCCAGGACCGCCCGGTCCGCCGGGAGACGGAGTGGGCTACGACGCGGCCGCCCTTGCCGCTCTGCTCGGCCACGGCCAGATGAGCAACAGCAAGGGACCGGATCCGAACATGGCCGATGAACCGATGAACCTGGGCCGCGTGTTCGAGCTGACGGACGAGGAGCGCCAGAAGTTGGTGGAGAATGCGTACGAAAAGCTGAAGGCCGCCTTCGGGACGTTCAAGAAGCCGGACGGGAAGCAGGGTTCACCGGCCAAGACGTGCCGCGATCTTTTTGCGGCCCATCCCGAGCTCGCTTCCGGCCACTACTGGATCGACCCGAACGAGGGCGACGCCCGGGATGCCATCCTGGTGTACTGTGACGCCGAACGGAGGGCTTCCTGTGTCCTGCCGCAGCCACTGCGCACGAAGGAGCTCGCGTACGACGGCGACGAGGACGAAGTGTGGCTTGGCGAACTGAAGGACGGCATGAAAATCACGTACAAGTCGGACAGCAACCAGATCGGCTTCCTGCAGCTCCTGTCGGCGACCGCGTCCCAGAACATAACCTATCACTGCCGCAATAGCGTGGCGTTCTTCAACAAGGAGAAGAACAGCTACCGTCAGAGTCTGAAGCTGCTCGCCTGGAACGACGCCGAACTGACGGCTCGTGGTCCGCAGCGGCTGCGGTACGACGCTCTGCAGGACGACTGCCAGCACCGGACGGCCCACTACGCCCAGTCGGTGCTCAGCTACAGCACCGACAAACCAATGCGACTGCCCATCATCGACATCGCGATCCGGGACATTGGCCGCGAAGCGAACCAAGAGTTCTGGATCGAGATCGGGGCCGTGTGCTTCCAGTAGCGTTCCGACGAATGGTCCTGCTGATGGTGATCCTCTTCCTAAGAAAAAAAAAACGGAACGAACAACAACAACAGCAACAGACGGACGGATGACGGGAAACTAAGAGAAAGACTAAGAAAAGTGTAGATTCCTCTTCGTGCTGCGTGATATTCTTTGTGGCAGTGTGGAAGCGACCGAAGTTAGACGGAGGAGTGAGTAGGTAAGCAAGCGCGCGTGTGTATGTGTGTGTGTACAAATGAAATAAAGTAGAATTAATACGAAACAATAGAACGAACTGTTGATTTAGAATTCGAGCTATGCTAGAGAGGCAACATAACAAATGGCATTGACTCGCGGCTCCTCGACACTCCAGAGTGGGTTTCTTTATGAGAGAACCATCGTTGATTACGTGCTGTGTAGTCTGGCGCACGGTAAGGTGCAAATGTTTCGGTGTGGATCGTAGCATAGCATCGAGATAGCGACCACTTTTGTGCAGAGCGGGTTGGGTCGATGCAAAAGCAGGATTACAAAACATATTCCCGCAACACAATGTTTGTTTTGCACAGTTTTGGTCTCTCCCAGGCAGGAATACGACAGACTGCAGCAGTTCGTGTGATTTTTTGCGAACGAGACCCACTCTGAAAATACTTTTAGTTATGAAAATAATGGTTTTTTCCATACGTTTCTTCAAGAAACGCAGAAATGCATGCGCTATAAATTGTCTGATTACTTAATCATTTCAATATCAGCCACCGCCAGAGCTCG
>NW_026454231.1:0-10903 GCF_943734635.1 Anopheles cruzii
ACGCGACCACGTAGGGTGTCTTTTAAAAAACAATTGCTTTCTTTGATTGTGAGGCCGAAGTGATCAGATGGAATCAGACTACAGACAGATGATCAGGAGATGCCCGACTTTTTTCATCTGCACCGTAGCATGGAGCAGTTGCCTTGACAGGAGCAGTGTTTCTCGTGTTGACCGTTCCGTTGCTGCTACTCGTCGTATCGTTTGCGTGAGCATTCGGAAAAAGATTCGTTATTCATTAGGGCGCGATAGAGCGATAGCTTCTCGGCGAGCACGATCAGGCTTTTCGTTTCTACTGTCCGTTTTCTAGCCGACCGTCTCTGTTCACTGTTCTGCTGTTTTAGTTTATCTCTTCGCCCGGTGCTTCGCTCGAATCAAATCGAACCTGATGGGGAACATCATCACTGCCAGCGGTCCCCCGGTGGGCTTGTGTAGCGATCTTGTCGTAGCAATATCTTTTCGAACAGTCCGCTAATACTGATTCGAGCAGTCGAGCAGCACCGTCGAGCAGCACGGGCTAGCAATCGTCAAGCATTCATTTCAGCATCAGTTTTCTCCGCACCTTCGAAGAATAGTAAAAACACTTTTTTTGTGACACGCAAAGATGTATTTATTTCATACTGAAGCACACGTTTGTTTCGTCCTTATTTCACGGATTCGTGCGTATTGGTACAAACGTAATACGCCGATCGAAACGATGTATTGTCGTATGGTTCCACTTCTGTAACAAAGTGGCAATTTTGATTGATTCTGTCTCCGCGGCGGCAAACATACTGTGGGAACTCGCTGTAACCCACACAGCAATCCAGTGGGCGCCGTTCTATGAAAATTAATAGCTACTGCAAGTGTCGTCGGCGCCGGTGGCCGATGCCTGATCGCTATGGTCGATCTCGGACAAATTATGATTTAATTCCGTACTTCGCGCGTCGCGATCGTGCAGCGTGAAGTGCAAGCGAGAGCGCACGACAGAGAGAGCAATCCGTGCGAAGTACAAAACCATCTGCATCGTCCATATCTGTAACACATTCTTGTTAAAGTAATTAAAACGCGTGCCTCGCGTTCTCTTTAATGCTCGAGTTGTGGTGTAGCTACCGATCGGTCTAGTGCTGGGTCTAAGACGCCTCGGATCTAAGAGCATCATCATCTGGAAAATGGAGCCATTCTACTAACACAGTGATCGAGTGCGCGTCTTGACCACGACCGTGCCCATCACTAGTGGCCATTCTTGGTGCGTGTGCCGTGCCGAGTATAAAAAGATCGCCGAAAACGGCTCAAACCTCAGTAGTTCGAGTGATGTTATCGGGCGTGGTTAGTGAACGAGTGCTTTGACAGTGAACCAGTGACAGTGAAAAGGGACCCCAGTGAGCCCTGCCTGCGACATCAGTGGCAAGTGCTTGCGTTGCATTGATTGATATCGGAAGTAAGTAGCTGGCAGTGAAGTTCCTGGCAGTTCCCGGTGCCAGTCCAGTGAATGCGCAATCTGGCCCGCAAAGAGACGGTGCCTATCTGCAAAGGATTTTGCAAAGACAATTTTGACATGAATTGGCAAGCGAATTCAGCCGAATAAGTTAACAAGTGGTCTGCGAAGCACCGGCAGTGGCTAGTGGGTTCTATTTTAGGTTTTATCGTTCTAACGCGCCACTATCAGCCGCGCAGACGACGCGCCGAGTGGACTGAAATTAAGTCACGACGAACTGATGTGAACTAATTTGATAGTGGCCGGGGCCAAAATTGGGCCTCAAAAAGAGTCCAGTACCCTGTGGCTGTGGGCTGAGCGTTTGGAATTAGAACTGGAAGGCCGGGGATTCTTATCACCGTCACCGCCAGCTTCGAACACGCGTTCTCCGCAAAGACGCTAAGCCACATCCGATTTAGTCGTGCACGGTGATCGCGCGGGAGCAGGCCAGTTCTTGATACAGTGTTGTTCCTTCCATTCCGTTCAGGATACGTTGCATCGCACCGCAGCAGCAATGTATTAAAAACAAAACGGCAGCGGCAGCAGCGAAAGGATCCTTCCGTTCGGCCAAAGTGTACACACACACACATACACACACGCAAGATGAAGTTCCGAGTGGGGCGTCCGCTGCTTGTGGCGCTGTTTTTTATCATTGTAATCTTTGCCGACCACATCCGGTGCGAGGAGGAACCGGTGACGGCGGCAGCGACGTCGAAACCGGCCAAGAAGAAGGGCAAGAAAGGTAGGGCGAAGGCCTCGGCGACGAAGTTGGCGACGAAGAATCTGAAGAAACCGCGCGATCGTCCGCAAGCCGATCGGCCGCAGGCGCAGGCGCCGGAGTACGGGGAGTACGACTACGGGGACAACTACGACTACGGCCCCGATCCGGACTACGAGGCGGAAAATGGTGAGTGTGAAACTCCTCCTTTCGGTGCCGCGGGGCTTGAGATTTTTGCGAACCAAATCCCAAAACCATCTGGCACCCCGAGTTGTGACCTCCGAGGGGTACATCTGGTTAACGGATCAAACATGTGCTGCTTCACTCCAACCAGTCACTGGAATGTGGCGTTGCGCAATGCTCTACAAGTCTGTCAATGAGTGCTTGAGCTGGAACGAATGAACTAATTTCCGGTGACGTCACTAGAGGCCAGATGCTAGTAGTGATGGTCTACTTGCACCCTGCAAAGGGCTCCCTTCTCAAGGCTGAAGGTTTTCTCGCTGAAAGCAATGGACTCCAGAATGGTGTGAAATTTTGGCCATCAAACCCAAAAATAACCGAATATGAAGTTCACTTCAACACAAGGTCCAACGGTCAACTTCTTCTTACTCGATCGATACACAAATATACAGGGTGCGTATACACGGCAGAGGATATTTGAATGTTGGATAACTCCGCCGTTTTTCAGTCAAATTTGGCAAATGAACAAGATTTATTTAGGGTATAGAATGTCGTTTATTGATAATTCACACAGAGTACAATATCGTTCAAATAACCGCCTTCATTAAACAGACAAAAAGCGGGCATTTTTCATTGTTTTTGGGCATTTTTCATTGTAATTGACAACATTTCGTGCGTAATAGCAGCAGTTTCCGTTGTGATGTTAGATTTCAGTTCTTCAATGGTCTTCGGTTGGCTGGCATTATGCCTTACTCTTCAAATAGCGCCACAGAAAGAAGTCAAAAGATATTCGGCAGCAATAAGCACGCACAGTTTTCACAGTTTACGATTATCAGTTCAATCATTATCAGTTGAACGATTATTTTCAATGTAAAGCGCTACAATTTTAGCCCGCTGTTCTGCCGTAAATTTATCCATGGCCAAAACTGCGTAGACTGACGTTTCAGAATCTGGCTGATGTGTCAAAATCGACTGACAGGTGACGGAGTTATCTAATATTTAAATATCCCTTGTCGTGAATACGCACCATGTAGTTACACTATAAGTTGACTTATTAGTTGAAGGCTAGGGCGAGTTAATTTTTATTGAATTTTTGCGTCTTTAATTCAATTAAGTAAACGATTTATGCTCAGCTTGAATGTCCCTTGAGTTTCATTACTTATTGCCCCACGCGTGTGGACTGTTGCAGCAAATGGCGCAACGCGTAGACCCGAGCACGGCTTCCGGCAGCCGGACGACGAGATTCCGCGGGTATCGACGACCAGCAGCACCACGCCGCGTGCTCCGGAACCGGAAGCGATCGTGCAGCCGTTCACGTGCCACCACGAGGGCACGTGGTATCGCGAGAACGACGTGTTCCAGTCGGGCTACCGGGGCTGTGCGACGTGCCGCTGCCGGAACGGGTCGGTCCAGTGTGACGAGGCCGACTGCCCTCGCGTAACACCGGAACCGCGGACCAGCACCACTACGTCGACGACCACGTCCACCACCGAGCGACCGGTGGCCCCCTTCGGTGAACCTGGCACTCCCGGTGAAGTGGGCCAACCGGGGGTTCCGGGCACGCCGGGTGTGCCTGGGCTCCCGGGGCCACCAGGTCCCGCGCCGGACCTCACGTTCTACACCCAGCAGCTGCAGGATTCGATGGGTGGACCCGATAAGGGCCCGGGCCCAGAGAACTTTCAGTTTATGCAGGCTCAAGTCGGTCCGGTAGGGCCACGCGGTCCACCGGGGCCCTCTGGCCCAACCGGTCCCCAAGGATTCCAGGGAACTCGCGGGGAACCAGGAGAACCGGGAGCGCCGGGGGTCGGTGGACCGCCGGGACCCCGAGGGCTACCGGGGCCACCCGGTAAGGATGGCACCGCCGGAGACGATGGAGAAACGGGACCTCAAGGACCGGTCGGAATGACGGGACCGCGTGGCCTACCCGGAATGCCCGGTGTGCCCGGGCTCAAGGGCCACCAGGGGTTGCCCGGCCCGGAGGGAATGAAAGGAGAAACCGGAGCCATCGGTGAGAAAGGATCGGTGGGGTCCGTGGGTCCTGCTGGAGTTACTGGGGCCGTGGTAAGCATCAGCATGGCGTGCGGTGAGTGAGACCGCATCAGGAACTACGCTCTCTTCCACAGGGACCTGCTGGACCTCGCGGCGAGCGAGGACGTGAGGGACCACCTGGACCGGCAGGATTGCGAGGCATCGACGGAATCGCTGGACCATCCGGACCACCGGTAAGTAACCGAGTTCCCAGTTCTAAGGGCCACGCAGCATCCTGTGGAGGTATGGTTCTTTCGTTGTATACCTGGCCCGGCTATGCCGCCGGCCATGAAATGATTAGACACTTCTTTACTGTTGAACGTCTTTTCTGCGATTGTCTTTAATCATTATTTTTGGAGCGTATTTATATGTTCCTACGTTCCTGGCGTACTGCACGGGAAAGACACCCCGATACCTCGCAAGTCTATAAAGAGGGCTTTCCCTTTGTATGCGCTTAGTCCAATATCTACTGTCGACCGAACATGGTCGAAAAGGACAACTGATGCCTGCTGCAATTCTAATCTGCTTCTCGTATCGTTAGGGAGCCGTCGGGAAGCCTGGACCACCGGGATTCCCGGGTAGCAACGGTGCCAAAGGTGATATGGGCGCGATGGGGCCAAAAGGGAGCTCGGGGCCGCAAGGACCGCGAGGAGAATCCGGACGCCCGGGGCAACCGGGTGAGCCGGGACTGAATGGACCGCCGGGCAAAGATGGAGCGTCGGGCGAGAAAGGTATTGCATCTTGACACTTTGGTGGCTGGTTATAGACTGACTTTATTGGACGTATCATATCGTATGGTAACTTAAAACTAACACAACCTGTTTTTGCACGAAAGCAACGTCACGTTTATTCTAACAATTATACTATTCTAATATTCTAATATTATCCGACCGTCGAGGTTTCGCACGTAGACCCTCGAACGGTCGCGAGAAGAACACACACTGCCGATCGGTATCGGCGTCGATCGTGGGTGAGTCCCGAGTCACCCACGCAGGGTACTCGGCACTCACCCGGGCCTTATCACAGACGGTATCCGGTCACCGCGTGTCCGCAATGACACTTACGCTGACGGCTGACCGTTACCGCCGTTACCACCGCGACCGACACGCGTTGTCAGTCGCGGTGGGCCCCCGTAGCAGATTTAGCACACGTTTGTGCTAAACCACAACCATTATATCCTACTAGCTGTTCCCGGCGCGCGTTGCCACGCCTCATTTCATCCTCATTTCACGATTATCCGGCGTTTCAGAGGATCGGGCTTCCTGGTGACGTAATTGTTTAGTTTTCCTTCACACCTTACGTTACTCCTCCGTTTCCCGGTGACGTATTCGATCGGCTTCCCTTTTCGTTTCCCGTTGGATACATGACAAAACTCGCACCACCTGACTTTGGCTCCGTTAAAAACAGTCCAATTCTGAACGCACACCCTTGGTAGTTCGCTACCTCCTTGAACCCTCTTTCCACCAAATAACTCTCCTAGGTTCATTTTCATCTTTACGACTCCTTCGTGGTTGCTATGGAATATTCCATAGCAACATGACTTGAGTTGACGAGACTGACCTGACTTCGACTTTTCGACTTTATCCTCGTCGCCACTATTATATCTTGACACTTTGGTGGCTGGTTATAGACTGACTCTATTGGACGTATCATATCGTATGGTAACTTAACACACTAACACAACTATTGCATTCTGTAATACGCTAATAAAGGAAGCCCCGGATCGCCGGGGAATGCCGGACCGCCCGGGTTCCCAGGATCACGCGGAGCGCCGGGGGCCAACGGAAGTCCAGGCGACGTCGGCTCGAAGGGTGAATCGGGTCTGCCCGGGGAGCGGGGCTACAAAGGCGAAGCCGGCATCAAGGGGGAAGCCGGTGTACCAGGACCCCGTGGGCTACCGGGAGCCGTCGGCCCGGAAGGTAAACGAGGCAAACGCGGCATGAAGGGTCCCACGGGTCTGTCGGGTCCGCAGGGAGAACGAGGTCTTTCGGGGTCGCCCGGTCTACCGGGCCCCGACGGAGCGCAAGGCGTGAAGGGCCAATCGGGAGACCGTGGCGCTATGGGGCCCACCGGTCCGAAAGGATCGTCCGGAGATCCTGGACCACCGGGAACGCCCGGCATTCAAGGACTACGCGGACAACCGGGACGTGCCGGGGCGCAGGGAAAAGCTGGAACACCCGGGGAACGGGGTCTGCCCGGATCGGACGGCAAAGTGGGCGAATCGGGCCCGCAAGGACTTCAGGGTCTGCCCGGACCGATCGGTATGCCCGGTGACAAAGGATTCACGGGCGAACCAGGCAAGGACGGTGACATCGGACCACCGGGAGCCGTAGGGCCCCGAGGAGACGCTGGTAAAGACGGACCGCCCGGGATTCCGGGCCCCCCGGGCCCACCCGGCAACGATGGAGACCGTGGCCCACCGGGAACGTCAGGACCGCGTGGATTCCAGGGTCTACCGGGAACGCCAGGCAACCCAGGAGCCCAAGGCAAGGACGGGCAGAATGGTCCGCCAGGATCACCGGGGCCAACGGGCCAGCCAGGAATACGGGGCGAGCGAGGTTTCCCGGGCGAACGCGGACCAGTTGGTACTCCGGGTACGCCGGGGGTTCGCGGTGAAACGGGAGCCCAAGGCAACGATGGACCACCGGTAAGACCAGCGGGGGGTGTGGTTGGATACGTGTAACCACTCCGACTCCATTTTGCAGGGTCCATCCGGAGCTACGGGAATGAAAGGACATCAAGGAGCACCCGGTATGGTGGGCCTCCCAGGGCTGCGAGGTCTCGCAGGACCCGCCGGAGAAAAGGGAGAGCGCGGCAGTTCGGGTCCGACGGGCCCCGAAGGTCCTGCCGGGCGCCTTGGTGAACGCGGTCTTCAGGGACCGATGGGACCAACGGGGCCACCTGGAGAACCAGCGGAGAAGGGAGAACCCGGATCACCGGGTGCCCACGGTGAACCTGGGGCTCCCGGGGTCGTCGGTGACCGGGGAGCGGTGGGGCCGCAAGGTCTCCAAGGCTTCCCCGGACCCCTGGGTCCCGTCGGTGTACCCGGCTCGAAGGGAGACCGAGGCAGTATGGGACTGAAGGGCGAACAGGGCAATTCTGGCCTCGCGGGAGTGCCGGGCGAACCAGGACCCCAAGGATTCATTGGACTGACCGGGTCCAAGGGAGCCCGCGGGGAGCCAGGACTGCGCGGCGAAACCGGACCGATGGGCACTCCAGGACGACCGGGAGACCAAGGACCCATTGTGAGTGTTGAAGCGGTCCCGAACCAAAAAAGCACTCGATTTTTCATTTTTTAGTCGCAGATCTCAACTTGTGAGTGCAACCCTCTCACTATGGCCGGGATTGCTTTAGTAGAGCTGAGATCTGATTCTCTTAACGCAAAAACGCGCCTCTTAACGTAAAAACTTTTAAGAGTTCCCTATTTCTGGAGACTTTGACTCACTTCTTTTTCGTTTCCTATCATAATCTATTATCTCGTTATTAGACTTTACTTCCTTATCAATAACACTGCGGTTGACTAGTAACCCATATTTTCTTATTTGATTTACGTGTACTAATCGATTTCCTTGAATATTAATCAAATAAGTATCCGGACTCATTTGTTTTAGAATTTTCTTGGTTTAGAATTTTTTTCTATGTTTGGTAATGGATAATGTTCCATTGACAAGGATCTATTTATCGCTGCCTTGCCATCAAGGCATAGACGAACTGAGCCATGTATTGATGTCTTGGTAGGTACTAAAACTCCTTCCTCTACCATTTTGTCCAAATTTTTCCCCACTTCTTCTAATACGGAAAACGGCACTGGGTATGTCTTATGAAAAATTGGACAGTAATTCTTTTTTAACACCAAATTTGCTTCAAAACATGTATAAGAAAAAATATTGCTCGCTGTTGCGCTCTCTTTCTGGCCTTTGGTGAAAAATGAGTACCACGCGAAAAAATTCGTCTCAGTATGGAGAAAAAGAGTGCCTTTTTTGTTCGGGGTGTGCACGTTCTCGCAGCCCCGCAGCTGTTAAAGCCCTTTGTTTCGTATCGTTTCTAGGGTCAAACTGGCAATCCGGGACAGGCGGGTACGCCGGGCAGCCACGGTATGAAGGGCAACCCGGGCGATACGGGTCGCCCAGGAAATGCGGGGCCCCCGGGGATGCCCGGGCCGCAGGGAGCAGAAGGCATCAAGGGCGACGCCGGCGGCGATGGACCAGCGGGGCCGCCGGGAAATCAAGGACCTCACGGTGTGCCGGGCGACAGAGGCCTTCCGGGTCTGCCCGGTCCGAGTGGAGCGCAAGGGATGCGTGGCTTGCGTGGTGCGGCTGGAGAACCGGGGCACCCGGGAAAACCGGGCAACGATGGACCCCCCGGCCCGGCCGGGCCACTGGGTCCGGCAGGACCCCCAGGACCTACCGGGGACAGCGGACCGGAAGGAATGGTGGGAAAAACGGGCCCACCGGGCATTGCAGGACGAGCTGGCGATAAGGGACCGATCGGAAACCCCGGAACCCAGGGCACACCGGGGGCTCCTGGCCTTCCAGGACCACCGGGCCAACAAGGGCCCCTCGGCCAGACGGGTGAGCGAGGGTTGCGTGGAGAAACGGGACCCATCGGAGTCGACGGACCGCCGGGGGCTCGCGGAAAACCGGGACCACCGGGTCTGGAGGGTCCAAAGGGAGAGAACGGCGAAGCGGGGCTCAAGGGCACGAAGGGTCACCGGGGACTGATCGGCCTGCAGGGACTGCCGGGAACTGCCGGTCCGCCGGGCGACAAGGGTAACGTTGGCGGTGTAGGTCCATCGGGCAAACCGGGTGAGGCGGGACCCAGGGGGCCGCCAGGACGTGACGGCACCGTCGGACCGCAGGGAATGCTGGGAATCGCGGGACCACGGGGACCCCCCGGCAACGATGGCAAACCGGGGCCAGTGGGACAAGCGGGACCTCCAGGACCGCCCGGTCCGCCGGGAGACGGAGTGGGCTACGACGCGGCCGCCCTTGCCGCTCTGCTCGGCCACGGCCAGATGAGCAACAGCAAGGGACCGGATCCGAACATGGCCGATGAACCGATGAACCTGGGCCGCGTGTTCGAGCTGACGGACGAGGAGCGCCAGAAGTTGGTGGAGAATGCGTACGAAAAGCTGAAGGCCGCCTTCGGGACGTTCAAGAAGCCGGACGGGAAGCAGGGTTCACCGGCCAAGACGTGCCGCGATCTTTTTGCGGCCCATCCCGAGCTCGCTTCCGGCCACTACTGGATCGACCCGAACGAGGGCGACGCCCGGGATGCCATCCTGGTGTACTGTGACGCCGAACGGAGGGCTTCCTGTGTCCTGCCGCAGCCACTGCGCACGAAGGAGCTCGCGTACGACGGCGACGAGGACGAAGTGTGGCTTGGCGAACTGAAGGACGGCATGAAAATCACGTACAAGTCGGACAGCAACCAGATCGGCTTCCTGCAGCTCCTGTCGGCGACCGCGTCCCAGAACATAACCTATCACTGCCGCAACAGCGTGGCGTTCTTCAACAAGGAGAAGAACAGCTACCGCCAGAGTCTGAAGCTGCTCGCCTGGAACGACGCCGAACTGACGGCCCGTGGCCCGCAGCGGCTGCGGTACGACGCTCTGCAGGACGACTGCCAGCACCGGACGGCCCACTACGCCCAGTCGGTGCTCAGCTACAGCACCGACAAACCAATGCGACTGCCCATCATCGACATCGCGATCCGGGACATTGGCCGCGAAGCGAACCAGGAGTTCTGGATCGAGATCGGGGCCGTGTGCTTCCAGTAGCGTTCCGACGAATGGTCCTGCTGATGGTGATCCTCTTCCTAAGAAAAAAAAAACGGAACGAACAACAACAACAGCAACAGACGGACGGATGACGGGAAACTAAGAGAAAGACTAAGAAAAGTGTAGATTCCTCTTCGTGCTGCGTGATATTCTTTGTGGCAGTGTGGAAGCGACCGAAGTTAGACGGAGGTGTGAGTAGGTAAGCAAGCGCGCGTGTGTATGTGTGTGTGTACAAATGAAATAAAGTAGAATTAATACGAAACAATAGAACGAACTGTTGATTTAGATTTCGAGCTATGCTAGAGAGGCAACATAAAAAATGGCATTGACTCGCGGCTCCTCGACACTCCAGAGTGGGTTTCTTTATGAGAGAACCATCGTTGATTACGTGCTGTGTAGTCTGGCGCACGGTAAGGTGCAAATGTTTCGGTGTGGATCGTAGCATAGCATCGAGATAGCGACCACTTTTGTGCAGAGCGGGTTGGGTCGATGCAAAAGCAGGATTACAAAACATATTCCCGCAACACAATGTTTGTTTTGCACAGTTTTGGTCTCTCCCAGGCAGGAATACGACAGACTGCAGCAGTTCGTGTGATTTTTTGCGAACGAGACCCACTCTGAAAATACTTTTAGTTATGAAAATAATGGTTTTTTTCCATACGTTTCTTCAAGAAACGCAGAAACGCATGCGCTATAAATTGTCTGATTACTTAATCATTTCAATATCAGCCACCGCCAGAGCTCG